>NW_008628040.1:0-42743 GCF_000691845.1 Merops nubicus | reverse complement strand
CCTGCTGTAGATGCCCATGTTCTGGTTAAAAATGTGTGCAGGTGTAAGCAGGAGCACCGTCGTCTTCACACACCTTTTACAAATCTTCTGTCCAGTGGAGGTGGAGATGTTGCTGTTAATTCTGCTGATGGATGTGGTCATGTGCCCAACTGGCTCTTCAAAATGTGCAGGAACCCTCAGTGCTTCTCTGCTTAAGTTACTGAAGCAAATAGAACCATAAAGAAGGAAACTGGTGGTCGAGAGGGTGTTGGAGGACTGATAACCCACCAGCAAAAGTGGTGAGAAAGGAAACAGTGCTTCATTTACCAGGGTTGAAATCATTATTTCTAGAGAACATTCCAATGCATGTATCACATATTTCTTTCTGAGGTCATGGCATTATTAAAGCTGTAAAACAGCTGTCTCACCTTTTCTGCACAGTTTGTCTGGAATTGTTCCACTGTCTACTTATTCCTTATTAAGGAATAAAACTATTTTCAAGATATCATAAGTTCATTTATTATTTATTGGCTAATATTTACATGTAAATGTATATATTTATAAGACATGTTGCTTCCTTTTACAGTAGTCACAAGAAACAATGAACTCCTGGGAGGGATAGCAGAGAAATTCAGCAGGGGAAATAGATTCTGTTACTTGTAGAATTTTCACTTTTACATTTTTAATTAATTCTATTATATACCATTATATAAATCCAGTAAAATGTATATGTATTGTTGCTATGAATTTAATTATTTTTAACTAAGCTCCCCTCATACAAGCAAACCACCAGGTAGATCTTACATCATGAGAAATACTTTTTCTCTTCCAAATGACCAACTTTCAAATGTGTTTTTGCAGTTCTTGTTCTTCTGATACCAAGACTTTTACAAGTTCATCATCTCATTACTCTTCTTTTTAACAACTTCTGGTTGCATCTCCTATTACGTGCTGAGTGTTTTATGGTTACTTTATCATTATTTTGAGCTGAATTTGTGTATTTGTTGCTACCATCTGTGTTCCCATAGTTTTGTGTGTTTATTGTGTCAACTTGCTGGGCTGTAATTCTTACATCTTGCTTTATAGAAGTTATTTCTTGCAAATAAGTAGCTACACTTTGATTTATATTGAGAACTTCTTAATTTTAGCTATAGCAAACACACCTTTTAGTCAGCAGCTTTTAATTCCTAGTCTAGTATATCTATAGTTAAGTCTTGAACTGATTAGAAAAGATACTTAGAATTTTTTCTGCTTGGGTTTTTAGACACAAATTTCTGTTCTTCTGTGACTGTCACCTTCATTGTTGCTGTTAACTTACACAGGGGCTCTTGTCAAAACTCCTTGACCACAGCTTGGTCATTAGCCAGCCTGGTGTGGAAACATGCTGCTTATGATTGTCAGGTCTCTGCAGTGTCTGCTGTAACCTGCACATGTGCCATTCAAAATTGTGCATATATTTAATTTCATTTTAAAAAAAAACAACCCTGAGACTGCTGGTAGCACCTCATTGTGTTAAGGGACTTGAGTTTTCCAGTTCTAACAGTTTTTTGAGGTAATCCACAGAACTTCAGAAGGGGTGATCTCACCCTAGAAAGTGGCAAACCAACTTTTCTTTTTGTGTAAAGTTAAGCCTGTTTTGACTTGTTGAGATGGGTGCAAATGAGGAAGAATTCCACTGATGTTACTGGATTTCTGTCATGGTAAGCAGGATCAGAAGGAGGCCCGTTGCACTCTCAGGCTGTCAGGAACACAAGACGTGGCACTATAGTGCTTCTTCACTGCTTCTGCCAACTTTTAATAGCATTTCTTGGCAACTTGGTGAAACTGGATAACACTGAACCTCCAAGAGGGAAACTGTAACGGCTTTAAATGTTGTTTATATTTGATATCTTCAGCAGATACCAGTTTCCCAAAGAAACATGGTTGGACATAGTTTTCTGTCATGTTCAGGTCTAATCACCACAGAGCCCATGTGGTCGGGGCAGGAAGACAATAGCTCAGAGTGAGAACTCACAGCCCTTCTGCAAAGTGTTAGCAGCTGTAAAGAGCAGCAGCCCAGTACAGTACCAACAAACACAGCATGTGGAAAAGGAGGGATCTTGTTTCCTGGAGTCTGTTCGGATTTTGTTTATGCTTTTTTGTGACCAAGTAGAGATAATTATTCAACATTACTTGTTCCAACAGAATGTGCATTTAAAAGATCTTAAGATTTTTACTTGGTGACTATTCATTCCTCTTTTCCATATTCTCCAAAAGGCTTTGTTGGCAGGGTTTTTTTTCTAGTTAATAGGAGAATTATTCCCTAAGTATTAGCCAAAGATATCCTTGATAACCAGATTTGACTCCACTGAATACAGTGGGTGGAATGATCAAGCAGAAGAATCGAAGAGTTCTTGGGCATCTCACGTTGTTTTGCAATAAACTTGCAGTAAGTGTTGCTATATTCTTAAATGACCTAATCCTTTTTATGTCAAGCTCAAAGCAATAGTATGTTTGACAATAAAAAGTCAAAATAATTTATTTTGTTATCCTGACACTCCCTCGTCCTTTCCTTTAAAGATGCCTCTTTCAGCCAATTTACTATTTGCTTCTACACGTCTTTCTAGATTTGAGTTATAGAATAATTATACACTTTGATCAATTTTCAAAGGGCAAGATTCTATTTTCATTTACATATGCACTTGAGTGTGCCATTTCTGTTGAGTTATGTCAGAGTTTGTTCCAAAATGGTGATTGCACACAACTGTTTCAGCACTCCTGCCATATATTCACATCAGTGAAGAAGGAACAACTTTGTTATTACCACCTCTCTCTGGGGTCAAATCCTGCCTGCAGTTAAGTGAATGTTTAGAAAATATTTTCAGTTCCTCCTCAGCGTTATGTCCAGCAGCTGGTGTTAACAGTGAACTGGGGAAGACGAAGTCAAAATTGAGTGTAATTCAGTTCATTGTAAGGAAAGCGTGGTTTGGGAGGATGAGGAGTGAGGAAGAAAATTTAAAATATGATCTTGAGGTCTTGTCTCTGCTTTATGTAGTTGAAGCTACATAAATTGAAAATACTTGCATGTACTCAAAATGCACTTGAAAGTTCCCAGAGCAATTTTCCCAGGAGTGGTGTTTAACAACCTGATCTTTGCCAACCTTTTATTTCCCTCAAACGTCGTACGATGTGGTTTTAGTTGCCACTGTCTGCCACAAAGGTGGTTCTGTTTCAGTGGCACCAGAGTCATTTGTGAGTGTTGGAACGAAACGCTTGGTATAAAACCCAGATTTTGACACCAGCCACATGAGTCATCTGCTTGTTTGGGAGTGTGGCTATTGCCAGTTCACGCTCACTCATGGTAAATGCAAAAACATTTTATATGTCTCTGTAGCTCCTAATGCAACTTTCAGCAACATGAAGCAACCAGTGTTGGGGTTTGACTGTGTGGAACTAAATTTTTTTGTATCTGTTTTAGCAAAGCTATTCTTATACCACCAAACTTAAGTAAAAATTAAGATTTTCTTTAAATATTCTCTAGCAATTGACTCTAAAGTGATCTGTAGAATCATAGAATCCTTTAGGTTGGAAGAGACCTCCAAGATCATCCAGTCCAACCACTGAGCCATTAGGGCTCTAAAGTCCTCTGCTAAAACAGATCAGAATCTGTCAGGGTTGGAAGGGACCACAAGGATCCCCCAGTTCCAACCCCTCTGCCATGAGCAGGGACACCTCCCACTAGATCAGGCTGCCCAGAGCCTCCTCCAGCCTGGCCTTAAAGACCCCCAGGGATGGGGCCTCAACCCCCTCCCTGGGCAACCCATTCCAGGGTCTCACCACTCTCCTGGGGAAGAACTTCTTCCTCACATCCAGCCTGAATCTGCCCACTGCCAGCTTTGCCCCATTCCCCCTAGTCCTGTCACTACCCAATAGCCTAAAAAGTCCCTCCCCAGCTTTCGTGTAGGCCCCCTTAAGATACTGGAAGGCCACAATAAGAAAGCTTTGGAGGTTAGCACACATTTTCTTGCTGAAGACAGTACTAGTGAGGAAGCAGTGTGGTTTAAGTGTTTGAGTTGGGAGGGGGGTTATCCAGGCATTACAAGAAATCTTGCTGAATTTCCTTTGTTTTGGTTGAATTGCTCTGTGATGGAGATGAAAGAAAATTTTCATTTCTAGTCTTCCTAGTTTTAGCCGATAATCCCAAAAATCTGATATTTCTGTGTCTGGTTGGAAACATGATAGTCCAAGAGGCTGAAAAGGGATGGTGGTTGCCAGGGCTCTATGCTATACCTGTTCTGTAGGTACAGTATTTTATGGGAGGGGCTTTTTTTTTTGCCTCCAAAGGTGTTTGCCAGTACACTTTGTTCAGTGGTACTTATCACACAAACATGAGCCAAAAGGTCTTTCATGAGATGTTTTTTGTAGTCACAGCTTTCACTGGGATGTCTCTCCTCTGCTGCCTTTGCTCTGGCATCTCTCCTGTAGCAGAGACAGCTCTGCTGCCTGTTCTCTTTCCTTCTTACTGTGAATGGAGGAGAGAGAGCACACCAGCCTCATGGCTGGTTATTAAGAATGAGTAGTTACACACATAAAGCTTATAGATGAAGGTCTATGATTGTCAACGTTTCACTGATAAACTGCCAGCAAGGTAGAGAAATCTTAACCCCTTTTTTCTGGATGCCAACTAATTCAAGAGCCTGTGTTCTGGCTGTGTTGGAGCCAGAAAACAGACTTACCAGAGTAAGCACTGTCTCTGTCACTTGTGTCCCAGCTGCTTCTCTTGGATTCCAATGGCAATGGAACTTCTTGCAAAGGCTGAAATCCAGATCATTAACCAACTTTCTGTGATTTCCAATCTCCTTAGGAATCAAGAATGAAATTTGTTTATTCCAGGCTACGTGTCCTCACCACTTGAAAGAAAGCAACAAAATTCTAAGGAAATCAAAGGGCACCTGCCTGTCACCAGAAGAGATCACCAAAACTTCTGAGAGAGGGGGGGTAAAAACTGTTTAATGGTTAGAAACAGCAATTGCTAAAAAAGACCTTCAAAGCCTCCTCCTTGACTTTGCACATGAAAGCAGCCTAACCCATGGCACCACTCTGGCTCTCAGCCTGCCCGTTCCTGCCGTGCCTGGTGGTTTTCACTGCAGATCAGTGCAAGTCAGAGGTAATGGAAATTACCTGTGCCACACAGCCATGGAGGATCTGATCCCATCTGCACCCTCCTTCTCTGTCTGTGGGCCTCTTTCTTGCAAAAGATAACATGAAAATATTATTTAAAAGGGTAGAAAAATAAATGTTACCCAAAAATTCCATCTGCTACAGCTCTAAGTGGAATGAAGATACTGTGTCAGCAGAGGGAGAAGGGTTATTGAGTATTTTGTCATCCCAAGCAATGGTTATCCTGTAAGTCAAAAGAAGAGGTTTAATTTTTTTACCTTTTGTCATTATCTGTGGTGACAGTTGTGGTCTGTCCCTTCATCCTCTTTTGCAGACTGGAGCTGATTTGACAGGCTTTATTATTGGTGCAAACTGAAAAGAAAATATTGGTTTTATGCAGGCTGATGGGATGTGGGCAGTGCCAACAATGACCTTTGTGGTGGTCTTTCAAGTGCTCAGAAAGTACTGAAAATAGAACGACAAAAGTACTGGCAGCTACAGAAAAGCCATTACTGCTGTTCAGCTTTTGAACTTTATCTCTTGACACAAGCACAATGCAATGTGCTGTAGCTCATTGCAAAAAATTACTTCTGGGCCCTTTTGACCTCTGAAAGTGTTTGGGTTCAGACTGTGCATGTAGCTCTTCTTCATTGCAGACTAAATTGGAGCTTGAAGTAAGATGTCCCATTTGAATTTGGACTCAAGCTTAGTCACTGGAGCACCTCTCTTTGTACGTGTTCTTCTCATATCCCCCTTCAAACAGCAAAATCTTACTAAGCCATAATGTATATCTGTGTGTCTGTGTGCATCTTGCCCTCCTGGATTAGCTGTAGAGCAGAAATGCTCACGAGTTTCAGTGTTATTGTTGACTGGTGCTATGAACTTCTTCAGCCCACCTGGCAGCCTCTCAGTCTTCAACTTGGGCCTTTGATTTTTGCAGTGTACTTTGGATAAAGCAGAAGGAAGGGAAGGAATGTTCAGATATGTTGAAGCTTTGTGTCATTTGCTGAGGTGCTTGTATGCCTGATTAATTATTGCCTAATTATAAACCCTCGGGATCATACTTTTCACCAGTGAGAAGAAAATGTTGCACAGACTGCCAAGAAATATCAGATTTTCCATCCCAGCTGTTTTCTGATTCAATGGCTGCACCAAGAGTTGAAAAGAGCTGCTCAGCTGCACTTTGGGATGTTTTGCCTTTTGTTTATCCCTCTAATGCCATGCCAAACAGAACCTCTGCTTCTCTTCTCACTCTCAGCAGAGGATTTGTTGGTATCTAGCAGCAGTGGATAGGTGCAGTTGAAATGACATGCTTGATTTTCCCTTTTTCCATCTCAGGGTGTTCACACCAAGTGAAGGGGACAGGAACACAGCAATGTTCACACTATGTAGCTAGGCAAAGGAACAGTGAAATTCTTTTTTCTCTTTCCTTTCCCCCCCCCTTATTAAAAGACAGAACAACACTGTTCAGTAGATGTTGGAAATGGTTTAGATGGCTAAGCTAGACACTAGTTCCTCTGTTCTTAATTTCACAGGTCTTTTCAAAAGCAGTGAAACTCAGTCCTTGGCATCATAGTTCACAAACATCCTAAAGTCTTTTTTGATGCACTTGTGGTTTATGGAGCACCATTTTGGAGCTGTGAGTAAAAGACTAGCAGCATTACCATTAGCTGCATAAAAACCAGACATCTCTTTTGGCTTTGGTCTCTGGAGACATGCTACACGTGGCTGGGAATGTGGGGGTGAGGTGTGATGGTCAGTCTTGGTCCTAGGGCTTTATTTGACCCGTATTTAAGGGCTGTTAGGAAGATGCAGTTTGAAGACTGGGTGACTAGCTGGGCATCTCCTCTGGACTGCTGGAGGCAGAGCATGACTTCCAGGCAGCTGCCTGCCTTAGTGCTACTTCTGAACTGGCAGGTGTTGGAATCCATGTCGGTGTGTCATGGGGGAGCTGACTTGCTCTGAGGTCTAGATCAGAGGCGTTTCCTTTAGCTGAAGGTGATGAAAAGGGGAGGAAGGGGGACAGGAGGGCTGCAGCCCACTGAGGTGGTGATGGCTCAAAGAGTGGATGGATGTGACTGTTGTGAGCAACAAGCAAAATGTTGAGTACTTATGTGGGCTTGAATCTTAGAAGTTGATTTGCAGTTCTTGATTTGACTGTGACAGGAAGAACTGACAGAGTGTCTGAAGGTGAAGAGTACAAAAAGGTCAATGTGAAGAGATTTTATGGTAGGGGAATAAGAAAACAACATTTAAGAGAGTAGAACTCAAACCCCCAGAATTTTATTTGGATAACTAAGCTTCCATGAGCAACAAATTTAAGGAAGACAATGACTGATGGAGAACTTGTAGTTCCCTAATGAAGAAGTTGTTATGCTGGCAGTTATTGACTAGATTAGATTCTTTGGAGAATCTCTATCACTGTAGATTGATAGATGGTTGGGATAAGCACTTGTCAAAAATTGTATGGATAGAATTGTTTGAGCTTCACACCCGGGTGTTAGCTCCATTTTATGTAGGCTATATGCTAAGTCTGTGCAGAAATGAAACATCAAATTTCCATTAAAAGACAACATGAAGGAAGTTTTCCTTTTCATCCAGCTGTGCTTTCTAGTCAACCTAATAGTCCAGAGCATGGAGGTTTCCACAAGAGAAAAATGATGTTAACTTTGTCTTAGGACAGGAGACCAAGACTCTGATTTGATCTGTGCTGTAGCCATTGGGAGGTGTTGGCCCATGTCACTGATCTATGGAATTTAATCTGTGCAATGTGAGTGGATATCTTAAGGATAAGAAAACCAACAAAACATCTGAATTAGTAAGCAAAATAAAATTGTCTAGCAAATACCTGCTGACATATAGTCAACTCTTTGACTGGAGTTAGAGGGGGATGTTGACCTTTGCACAGGGTTTGATGAATATGTGTGTGCCAAGTGGCATTTCAAGCCACCAAAATTTCTTGTTTGGAGGATTTAATGTGGAATTGTCCAAGATCAGTTAACTCCACTGTTGAAGCATCATCAACAGCCTGGATCTTCTGGGAGGAAAACTAAAACATCACATCAGCCAGCTGGCCTGGCAGATCGTTCTCTCCAAAGTCAACAAATCCCAGCAGAAATGCTTCAGTCCTTGACTTCTCCTCCCTGACACTTGTGCAGGTGTAACAGGCTCCCCACTATCACAGTCAGCAAAATCACCAAAGCCTCGTGTTTCTGTGGCTTCTTTTTGCTTTTAGTCAAGAACTTTTCCTGCTGTTTTTCTGTCACTGAGCACTGACCAGCTGCAGGTAACAGTGACAGCACTGCCTCATCTTTTGTAAAACATGTTTATATATGTTAAGCATATTTCTTCTCACAGACAAAATGCAAAAAATTAAGTTATCCTTTTTATGCCTTTTAACAAGCATACAGGTTTTCAGTGTTGACTTTAATATTTGCTCTCAAGTGCCTGCCCATTCCCTACGTCTTGTTCTGCATTTAGAATTCATTACTCCTGGCTGGAGAAAAAATGGGTGAATGAACTGCTTAATTTCAAAACTACTGCAAAGGATAATGAAACCCTGAAATGAGCTAGTTGTTCTTTTGTCTGACCAGTGTGTTTACTACAGACTGCAACTAAAATTTGGTTACAACACTCACACTTTTCTTTTAATTTGTTGTAATATTTCAGTGAAATATTTTCTTCTTGTAAAGAACGTAATTTGTGTGTTAGAGGATTTTAAACTGACCTGCTCCCCAAATGTGTGAGCAATAGGCTTGTGGTTTCTTCCTCCAGAGTTTGCTCCATGTCAGCTGCACTTGCAGGACCAAGTCCTTAGTCATAGATCGGTCTGTTTTGACAGCCCTAAATGATCCATACGAGTCACCCTTGCTGCACAAGAATTAAGTAATGTCTCCATGTCAACACTTTGTACAGAGTACGCTGAAGTTAATTTGCACCCCAGGTCAGAGCCCAGATTCTTTCAAAAGAGTGACATTGAGCATAACTTTTTGGATTTCTGTAGACCTTGGCTAGGATCTATACGAGGATCTTGGCAGCACGATGCCTGTGAGTGTCCTGTAGGAGACCAGTGAGGAATCAGAGCAGCTAGCTGCTCACAGACTTTGCTTTTCAACCTGCAACTTGTCACAGAAATTGTCCAGAGTCATTTGACTGCTGGACGCATCAGCAAGTTAAGGTGTGCTGAGTTGCCAGTGGTAATTGCCATCACTTGTTTATGATACCTTGTAGTTAAAAAAAGAAAAAAAACCAAAACTTATCTAGTACTTCATTCTTTTCAGTGTGCTCTGTATGACCAAGGATTTATTCCCACATTTCTGTTTTTTCCCTCAAACACAGGAAGGCAGAGACTTCAGGTAACACACTGAGTGACAGTTCTGTGCAGACAGGATCAGTGATGAACATGGGTGCTGCAACCTTTCATTTTCCTGCCATTTACCCCTTTAGAATGATGCTTTGAACTCATTTGCAAGTATTATCTTGAAGAGAGAATATAATTGTGCAGAGTCAGATCTTGCTTTTTTATATGAATCATCCTTAATTGGCTGCACTCAGGAGAAGACAGTTCAGCTTGTGTGGAAGCCCTGAGGAGATTTCAAGGGGAGAACCATGTGAGCTCTACACATCTTCTTGCTGAAGCACTTCTTGATGGAGCCACGATGGGCCAAGATCTGCAGTAGCCAATCCCTGCTGCAGGTTATTTCAAATGGAGCTAGGCAAAACATAAAAACTCTGAGTTATTGCTAGTACTCACCACAGACAGAAGCCTGAGTTGCTAAGAAAGGGTCCACTCATACACCTAATGTGACCTTATCTAAAACTGAACAGGTGGAGAAAAAAGTCAAATGGAGTGCTCTGTTTTCAGGTCTGACATCAGGATAAAAAACCAGATGCTTATAAGTAAAAGTAGCTGTGAGAAAAGGGTATTATTGACTAGATTTATAGCATGGGTTTGGAGGGGTTTTGTGGTTTATAGGATGATTTGGCCCAATTTTTTTTTTCTTTTTACATTTTCATCAGCACTTTCTGTGTAAAGAGTTCAGTGCTGTAGAAGGATGTATTGGTCACCTCATTCCACACATATGGGAACCAAACTCATAACCATTGAAGTTTAGAACTAAAAGGGAGATTTTGAAGCCTAACAAGCTCATCTCATCTAATCAGCTTGTAAAAATCTCTAGTAAGGGAAATTTTAGGCTATTTGCTTGGTAGTGTTTGCTTTCAGTGTTTCACTATCCACAGGGGCAGGTATACACACAAATTTAGTCTCTCCTACAGGCATCAGTGTGAACCTGCCTTTCTTGAATCTCATGCATCTGGGTCATCTTTGCAACGTGTTGATGTTGAATTTGCATTCTGTCTTCTGTGGTGCTGAAAAACAAAGTGACTTTCCCAAGGCCATCTGGCTTAGCCCATTCTGTAACATAGAAGCTCATCAGGACCTTTGTCCTTTCAGAAATTCTGCCTGGTCCTTTCCTTTGCTCTGTGCTCAAAATTTCTTGTGAGCATAAAATTCTACCACTGTGAGATGGGAGTAGATTTTTTTTTATTCTTTTTAAAAACGTATTGGAAATTACTCATGAAAAAAGGGAGTGGGGGGTGTCCCTTTTGCCATCTGTGAGGTGAGGGGTTTGACCCTAAAAAGAAAGAAGGCAAATGCTACTGCTGGCTGGGGCATGTAGGTGGGCTGTTGTCCTGTTCTTTCATGAAGCTGTAATTGCCAGGGGAAAGGGCAGGTTTTGTTATGAGAAGCAATCCCAGACTCACTTTTTCCAAAAGGTACATTGTACTCGCTCCTAGATTGTTACACTGTGTGGTGATGAATAACACTTGGAAGCAGATGTCAAAGGCATCAGTGCTCAGTGGAAATAATACATTTTTTCCATTTTATGTCTAGTTTAGACTATATTAAAGAGGAGGGAAAAAATTTAAAAGCTGAAAACATGTTGAAACACGTTATGGTTGTGACAGAATTGACGACAGCCAGGAAATTCCAAGTTAGGGTCCTCATTCCATCCTTTCTGGGCACTCAGTCTAAGAGTTCAACATCCAAGCCCTTGGGTTAGTACTGGTCACAAAAGTTTTACCCTTGTTATTTGTTATTATGTGTGTGCCTGTTTGATGCTGGCTGCTTTCCTCCTTTCTTTTGATCTTTCATAAGAATTTATAAAGTCCATGTTGTGTAGCACGTGGCTTTGGACCAGCTCAAAGCTGTTAGGTAACTGAGCTTTTAAAAAATTAATCTGAAATAGTCTGCAGCCCAGAAAGGTCACAGAAGATTTGTTCTACAGACAAGAATGAATACAAATATGAACTTCTATCACTGTTTATAAAAGCATGGGATACTCACGTAAACTTCACATCACAGTATTTTCTTTGCATGTGTTAGTAATAAAAACATTCTGTATTCCTAAAATCGGACTATTTAAATCATGTAATGTTATTTTCTCTTGCAGGGGCTCCTGCTTTTTACACACTTTGCTTAGATGTTAACAACAAAATCTCACCTGACTGGGTTTGCTTTGATCCTCCTATAGAGATGCCCAAATGGCACAGAGCAATGTAGACATGGTGAGGCACTAACCAGCCTATGTATTAATAAAGACAAAATAACCATGCCAGCCTGGGTGCCTGTGAGCTGTTTACTCTGCTCCCTTGATGTGGCTGCACTGTGCATTTCTCCCCTTTGTTAGTGTTGGGAAGGTGATAGGTTCTGGTGATTTACAGATCACCAAGGGTAGAGTCAGGAGCAGGCTACTCTGGTAAGGTAGAAAAGTTATGGATCTCAGGGATTAATCCTTGTTGAACTAGAACCCTGATCTTACTGTTTCCACTGATTCACCCCATTCTCTGTTCACTTATTCCAACAGCTGGTAAGCAGAGTGTTTAAATTTGCTCCTTAACTCCTAGTCTGTATTGGTGTACATTGTACTCAGAAGACTTGAAAGAGTTCTTCTCTCTAGACTGACATGTTCCTCTGCTTAGACTTCTCTTCTTCTTTTAAGTACTTACAAAGTTAGTGCCTAATCCTCTGCTTAATAAGTTAAACCAATGTAGCACCTAGACACCTTCACCCAGAACATATTGAGTTACTGATCCTGAACCAAGCTGAGTAAGATCAAGTCAGAATTTGTTGAGACCAAATCTGTAAGAGTGTTGGGATGGCAGCTGCACCAGTACCATACCCACAGATGATGTAACCACACTTTCCATATTAGATATTCTGGTTGCGCTTTTGCATCGGGGAGTTCTTGTTTTACTGCTTATCCCCTGTGATCCATGCAAAGGATTTGAAGTCACTGTTGAGCAGATGAAAGCCCCTGCAGTAAGGCTGTAGGCTAAACATAGGACATTATATTTGGCTCTGCTCAAGCTGGTGTTGTTAGCCAGCTTACCATGTGATGCAGATCACTCTTGGTCGGTGACCAAGCTTTTTCTACTTTCTGCTCTCACAATATTTTTTTACAATCATCCTTGGTCAATATTGATTTATGCTTCTTCCTGGTCACCAATAAAATGTTTGAATGTAGTCTCAAAACCCCTTTGTGGTTAGCGGTAGGAAAGAACATTTCTGACTCCCCATTGAAAAGCAAAGAACTGTCATTTAGTTAGTTTTAAATCCTCTTCATATCTATCATGTTGATTTGGTGTCTTTCTGCCCTCTCAGTGAGCAGCTCTTGTTGAAGTTCAGCCAGAACTGTTTTCTGCAAACCTCTGTTGATCTGGATTAGGTATCAATGCTCTTTAATTGAGTTGCAGGGGTTGAATCCCTGTGCTGGCCATTATCACTGCACTTCTTGTCTAGGAAGCGAGGCTGACCAGGCTCTTTGGCCAGGCTGTCCAACTTACCCTTTTTAGAAAACTGGCACACCATCAGCTTTCTCTCAGTCCTCTGGAAATTCCACTCTCTTTCAAGAATTCCAAGTATTCCAAGACTTATGATGTCGTGCGATCTCGAATCCAAACTCCCCACCACATTTCCCTTCACAAAAATAACTATGAACTTTCTAAATTCAATTTATTTCTTTAAAGCATTTCCAATGGTATAATGTTTTGTAGAATGTCTTTTATTGCAAAACCTAAATTTGAAGCTGAAAAGCTAGTTGGCTTTATCTTTAAAAACATGTTTTTAAAAAGATTTTCATTGTTCTACCCAAGCCTTTCCAGTCTGTGGTATAAATAATTGTTATAGTGTCTATTATGCTTAAACACACTGTGTGAAAAAAGTAAAATTCCATCTGGACATGTGTAGATAATTAATTTTAGGGCACATTGTATCTCACGTATACCAGGGTTTGAATTTGATTGAATTTTTCTCTATTTGAAGTAAAATCATTATTTATTTAAACACAAAGCCTGAATGTGTAGTTGGTGAAGGAATCTGATCAAAAACACACTGCAGAAGAGATCAGTTGTTAAAAATAGAGAAGCTGAACACCTGGGGGGTGTTTAAGCAACAGAAAGCAACAAGTTACCGACTCTGAAGTACCTGAAGAAAAAGAAACATCATAAAAGACAAGTGTCAGAAGAGCCCTGGGATCACTTGGAGTTATTTGTTAGACTGAGAGGAAGGTTATGGCTGTTCTGAGACTTAAAGGTTAAGAGGAGGAGATTACAGACAGGATGGAAAGAACAGGGTCACTGTGTGAGGACATCCTAGGGCTGCAGTCTTGTGGTCCCAGCCATAGGAAAGGATGATGATAGCTCCAGAGCTTGTTGAAAATGCATTCAAAAGCATCTTGTCTGGAGCTGGTCCTCCTCTGTTGCCCTCTTGATGTGAATGGAAAGTATTTTAGCACTTGAGCAGCTCCTGCAAAGGTCTTTCAGAAGCAGGAGCTGCAAACAGAACATGGACTGTCATTCAAGCTGGAGGGTCTCTATGCACTTTAGCCACTCAACTGTGTTATCTTGTCCTTGATAAAACTATTTGTTCCCCCTCAAAAGTGGCTTTTAACAACATAGCAGAGGCCAGATGCTTATTCTTAATAACACTGGTTCATGCTATAAACTTTTAGTTATTTTCCAAGGCTTGATGCCTTCAGTGGTTTGGTTTTTCTAAAATGCCAATATAAATTGTCACACATTAAACTAATGTCAGTTATTGTCCGTTTAAAACTGCAGCCACCTCAGTGGTGTTAGAAGCAGTAACCTATTAAATACTGAACAGCTCCATAGCCTGAGTACCACGTTCTCTGTTTTATAGCTGAGGGAAACGTGAATCAAGTACACCAGTGGCAGAGCTGGCAGGAAAACTCTGGAGGGTAGAACATCAGGGTACCTTCAAGTACCCTGTTCTTTCCCTCAGCTCATATGGCTTGTGTTATTTCTAGCATTTCACTTTATCAGTGGCTTTAATATTAAAAGTTTGGGGGTTTTTTTGTGGACTCCTGTTTAGCAAATGTGCTTTCTGCCTTCCCTCTTTCACATGCAACCCAGAGCTCACAAGACTACAGCCAAGTTATAAAGTTAAAATGGGCAAAACAACCAAGAACAAGCAAAATGATAGCCAGGTTCAGCCCTCCTTGCACCAGGGTTGTTGTCGGGGAGCATCGGGACTGGTAGGACCTTCGTATGAAATATTGGGTGTGCTCCCTACCAGGCAGCATTTCCAAATCTCTGCTATCCTTGCCAGATCATGCTTCTGGCTTTGTGTGGTGTTTGGGGGTAAGAACGAGCTTTTGATGCTACCTTTTATTAAACTAGGGGAAAAAATTAGCTGGAGAATACTGGAAACCGCTTCCCGTCCGATTCTCTGAGTCGGTGGAATGGGGAGTTTGGGGTGGGTGCTGGGGTGATGAAGGTCAGTGTTTTGTTCAGCCAAACTGTGTGGCAGTCACGTGGTTTTGGGATCTGCTACCAGTTGTGAATTTGGCCCCAGTTCACCGGGCAGCCACAGGAGCTGGTGGAGCAACCAGCTGGCTCTAGCAGTGCTCACAGGACATTTTTTA
This sequence comes from Merops nubicus, assembly GCF_000691845.1. NCBI lineage: Eukaryota > Metazoa > Chordata > Aves > Coraciiformes > Meropidae > Merops > Merops nubicus. Next base: position 27,678 of record NW_008628040.1, on the reverse strand, counting down.
GGTCAGGGGTCCTTTCACTTTTTTGCACCATTTCAGACACACTTCTAAACCTCAATAAAATATCCATAATAATAATAACAATAACAACCCAGATGAAAATTTATGATCCTGACTCATATCTGTGTTAGGTTTCAGGCTTTGTTAAAAAGCTGCAAATGAAACCCTGCGTACTGGTGTGTCTGCAGAGCTCCCACCAGTGAGCTCACCCTGAAATCCTGGCAGCAGCCTGGAGCTAGGCAGCCTGTTCCACGGGGTCACTTCCACCCTTTCCTCCAGCTCACCACGTCCCACATTGTGCATGAGCAGAAGCACACCAGCAAACCTCAGGAAAATTTATGACTCTATGTGATTAGCACAGTAGTTGTGGGGATTTCAGCTAACACTTCTGGATGTTTTGTTTTTCGGTTTTGTTTGTAAATCTTTATTCTGCCAATTTGCTTCTCATGCAGTCTGGTATTGAGTGTTCTCACTTCTTAAAAAGTCTCTGTAGATGCAGTATGAATTTATTGGGATGGAAAATACAGTAGCTCTTAAAACTGGATGCTTTCGGGTTTGCCAGCTTATGAGAGTTCATAGAGAAGAGTAATCAATGCGCTGAATTAACGAGTCCTTGCTGTCATTATCTGTAGATGGTTCCCAAAATGACTTTACTCCCTTCCTAGAGCAATAAGTCTTTCCATGTACTTCTGTGAACATCTGCAGTCCCACAGGGAAACATTCTGCACAATTACAGCGGCGCTTTTTCCAGGAAATAAGCGCAAATTCTGTCAATCAATCAATAAACAAGCCTCTTTTTTTTTGTTTTTATCTTTGGTTCTTGTAAATGCTACAGTCAAAGCGCTGCCTCTATTGGAAACTTCTTTTACAAGCACTGTAAGAGGTTGGGAAATGTGTCAAACATGCTGAGCAGCTGCTGAGCAGAGCCCTCCGATCCGCTCCGTGTGTGCTTTGGCACCGGAGGGATGCACAGGAGCAGAGAGCGAGGGAGGAGCTGCCCTTTGAAGTCTGCTCGGGGATGTTATATTATTCTTGGCTCTTTGCACTTTGGAAAATGCACTGCACCGAGTTCTCACTGCTGGTGTGGTGCTCGGGTTTTCCTTGGGGCTGTGGCAGGGTGGGTGTAGCGTCACACCTCAGACCTTTCGCTGCTCAGGCTGTTATTTTATTAAACCCTTGTTAGGTCTCTCCTTTGTGTGGTTGGAGCGGTTCCCTGGTTTGGGTTTTGGGGTGTTGCATGCTCTCACCAGGACACTGATGAGCACCCTCATCTGCCTTTGCAATGGAGCTGCATAATGACTAGATCACGGCTGAATCTTCTGCTTTCTGATGGTGTTCACCTGCACACCATGCTTGAAAACACAATCCTCTCACCTCCTCTTGCATCCTCTACACACCACTGAAAAAGCTCTTTGCAGCCTTTAATGTACTTGAGCTGAAAAGCCAAAACTACAGTTCTGGGGAACTTAGGAAGTGGAAGGTGGGATGTTTTCAGAGATGTCTGATGGTGCCCTGTGAAGGATGGGCAGGAGGTGATGCAGACTGGGTGAGAAAGGTGCTGTCTACCAACAACATTACTCCGTTAGCTGAGGGTCCTTGTGAAACTGGAGTGTCTGAAAGACACTGCTGCTGTTGAATGGCCGTAGTGACAACTGGGATAAATTGTTATCTCTAATGTATGCCAGTGTTTTTCCTTTAATCAAGAGAAGAATAAGAGTAGGAAAGATTCATTAACCAGGGGCAGGAGAGAAAGGAGATGAGATGATTTAAGCTACAGGAAAAGGGTTTTTTTCAAGGCAGACTAAAAAACCCATATGGCTGTTCGAGAGATTCACACTCCCTCCTGCTGCATCCAGAAGATTCATCCTTCTCTGGTACAAAAAAATTATAGTTTGCACTCTTAACTAGAAAAGTATGGTGATTCCAAAGTGCCAAATTCTACTTGCCAAATGTTGCTACAGATCTAGAGCTTGTCTTCTTCTGTTTCAGAGTTTTTGTTTGCTGCTCCCAGGATTGGTAATGTTTTCCTGCATGCAAACTTGCATTTAGATCTCTAGAAATGCAGGTAGTGGTGGTGGTTGTTATTTCAGTGAATGCCTCACAGATAAATCTTTTCAGTTGTAAATTGCAGCACAGATTTGTAAATCCATTACATTATCTCAGCTTATGACTTGAGCAAATGATTTTCTTTAGGGGCTTCTTTATACCTCCACGCCTGAAAACAAATACTCATATGGCTCAAATCCTAAACCAAGCTTTAGAGAAACATTTTATCATCATCTAAAACCCAGCTTTGATAGTGCTTTAAGTAAAGTTGAAATAATAAGGGACAAAGGAATTCTCCTAGATTTGTGAATCTGTGGTAAGCCTTTGGTGTGGGCATGACACGCAGTTGAAATAAAAAATTGTAGTAAACCCACAAAAACTTCTGCAAAGACTCAAACTTTTAGAGGGCTTTACAACCTGACTGCTTAAACGTGTAAGCTCTTATTGCAAATGAGCCTTACCTAATGTGAGCAAGGGATGTTGAAGCAGGCTCTGAAATAATACTTTTCTCTTGCTCATTTTGTGCATTTTATTTTAGCATTAAGGTGATGTGAGGACTTGGTTTTTTTCCTGGAATACTGTAAATTGAACAGAAATGTTATTGATAATATTGATAATATTGATAATATGGCTCAGTGTGGGCATTGATCATCATCAGAGTGGAGGTTCAACGCCTGCTGATTTGATCTTCCAGCTGAAGGGGACTAGCTGGAGCAGTCACTGTTCTGCTGCTGCCTTTCTACACCTTGGGGAAGTTGGCTCAGATGATTTTAAATAACTGACACTGGTGGGTCTATGTGTAGCTGATAGGTGAGGAGAAAAGGAAGGAAAATAGGAAAAACAGCATGAATGAATACGTTAAGGAAATGACAAGTTTCTCATTGAGTTTCCAAGGCAAGTATTACTTCTATTCACTGAAGTCCAATTATTTCCTTTTCCAGGAGAAGCAGGGATAGAGTAGCACTCGAGAGGGGTTCTTAAGCTTTTAGGAAGAAGGGAATTAAAGGGGGGAAAAAAAGGGAATAGATTGAGGCCAGAGAGGTGCCAATGGTTGTAGATGGGTCTGAGCATCACCGTGCTGCCACCAAGAACTTGGCAGGAGGGGAAGAATGCAGCTGGGGCACAAAGCAGGCAGGGGTGGCTGGTGGAGGATGGAGAGATGGACAAAGCAGTTCTCCCTTTCCCTCTGGCTGGGGCAGCCTCCAAACACCCTCAGGACAGATGTCTGTTAAACGTGGCTTCCCATTGCAAGCCACCTCTGTTTAGTTTTAAAATAAAGCAATAACTTTGGTGTGCACTGCAGGGTAGTTGTGTCCTGCAGTTGTCAGTAGCTGGCTGTGACACACCAGTGAGATTACACCAACTGCACTTTGCAGCCTTGCTGCGTGTGTTTTGGAAAGCCAGACTCTGAATAGCTACTAGATGTCAGGCACAGAAGATACAAGTGAGTGTCAGTGGGCCAAGGCATCTAGCAGGAGTTAAGCAAAGAAAATATTCTCCTGGTAAATGCTTTCATACATTTCACTTGCAACAACACTTGTGGATTGAACTGCACAGAAGGGGGGAACTGTGAGTGGGAGGAACACAGGCTGATACCGAGTTGCTTTTATTTGGCTTGAAGCCAGTTAGCAGTCATCAGAGTTAAACAAACCCTCTGAACTGGCTACCAAGCTGCAGTGGTTCTTCCATCACTGCTCTTTCTGCTTTACTCTTATCAGGGATACCTCCTTTTTTTTTTACCAAGAGTGGGCTGTTGTCAAACCTCATGCATTGAAGATGCAATGGGGGCAGTACCACTCCCTGGGGTGCTCCAGAATGCTTTCCCAGCTCCTGGACCATGAGTGGACAGTGGAGAGCTGTTTAGGCATTAGTTTCATGGACTGTGTATAGTGTCTGCAGCTACATGGTACTGGATTTATTCCCTCTTTTCTCAGTCACTACAGCCTTCTGGGGTCTCAGGTACTGACATTCTACAGAAAGAAAAAGAACAACCCGTCAACATAGAAACTGTTACAGAAGGCAATTTATTGCCATGCTTCTAAAAGGGTTTCATTGGCCTCTGGTTTGATATTTGAAAGTCATACAGTGTATTATCAGAAGCTTAAATACGTGGCAGATATCAAGTCACAAAGCAGAAACGAATGTATGTTGCTTCTTCACCTTCTTCTGCTCAGCTGTTCCAGAATCCCCTTGTGTCCCTGCCTGACAGAAGCTCCTCAGGAGCTGTGACTCATGCAGCCAGCCCACTTCTTTTAACCTTCTTTGGTATGTGTCAGAGCTTCCCTCTCTCCTGCTCCCCAGCCAGCAGTGGCCCTACTCGCTCTCAGCTCCTTACAGACTAGAGCATGAGACTGGAAAATCCTGGATCTCGTTAAAGTCTGTGGTTATTTCTGAAGGGTCTTTTCTGCTGCTGAATGCACCTCATTGCACAGGAACTCAGCAGATGGGTTTTGCTCCTGAAGGCAGTGAGACTTTCTAACCAACTGTGCAGCAGCAGCACCTCTCTCCCAGCACGTGCCACGCAGCCAAAGCCCCAGAAACTTGCTGCTCCATGTGAGGAACACAATATTCACCTGGACCTTGTCGCCAAGAGTTGAACCATGTTTTTCAAGACCAGGGCAGATTATAAACTAGCATATTAGGCTGAGTCACTATTCTGGCAGGATAGGTCTAATTTCTCTTTATATAAATTTATCTCCAAAGTACTTCATCATCCTGCAACTATTCTAACACAACAACCCCTGAATGAGTGAACGCTGCAGCAGCAATTATTTACATCAGGTAGGGGAAACAACTCTGTGGTAGGTCTTTCAAAGAAATGAAGCAAAACCAAATTAGTTATTTTTATTTTTGTGCTTTATCTTAATACTCAACTCCCTTTTGGAGCATTAAGACCTTTCAGTTTTCCACACCAATTTGTCTTATCCTTCCCAAGAGCATTGGGTCAGTTCATGTAGCTTTTAATAAAGACTCCATCTCTTACATACACCCATGGTGACACAACTCAGAAATCACCACTGCTAAACAAGAATGTTAATTGCTGAGTAATTATATGCTACGAGGGGGAGGGAAGCATTTAAAAGAAGCTGCTGGCTTTTCAAGACAACAATTTGTAGCTGGATTAAGCTGGAATAAACCCAGGCCCCAGAAGTGAAAAGAGAGTGTTTCTAAAGCCTAAAGCAACACTCCTCTGCCAGTTTGCTCAAAGTGTGCACTGCCCAGTTGGAGTTCAGGCTCTCTGGAAACATTTAACCCTTTAACATTAAGGGGACAGAAGCTCAACCCTTACATTCTGCAGGCCTGAGGGGTTTTTAATGTGTATATACGGGTCTAGAAGGGTTTGAAGAATTCTTTGAGCCTAAAAATGACAAAACTCATTTTACTGTACAATCTCATCAGCATCACTTGCTAAAAAAAGCCATTTTTAACAGTTAAAACAATTAAGCTGAGGTTCTTGGATTTCACTGGAAGGGCATCCAGTCTCTATCCATCAGTGTCTCAGTCTGCAGCAGTTTTGCCAGAGATTTTGTTCCAAAGAGTGATGGATGGGCAAATGTTGGTAAAACTGTTAAATGTAGATTTTTCTAACTAGAAGGGCATGCTGGCTGCACTGCTCACCTAGAAAGATGTCGGAGCATGGCCGTATGTTGTCGTTTTGGAGGTGTGAATGCTCTGCAGAACCTTTCTCTCCTAGGATGTTTGTGTTTCCAGACCTATGGGGGATTGCCAGAGGTCAGAGTTTCAGAGAAATGAATCCCTGGTTTGGCCCATCCAAGAGCCTTTGTGCGAAACAGCACAGACACGTTGCGGTGCGTGGTTTGTGCAGTTGGGTGGTTTTCCTCTCTTGCCCTTTTTCTGGCTATGAATGCAAATTGCATATGCAAATCCAAGGGTTAGCAGAAAAGGGCTCACAGGGAAAAAAAAATTGTCCTCACAAAACCTGGGCAAACTTTAGAGGAGACTGGAAAATTATTTGCTCCATTGGCGTAACCCGTAACTGTTAGGTAAACATACACTGCAAAAGGATATTTAAAATAAAAATGATTTTTCTCTCCTGCTACAGAGCCCAGTGTAGGACTCCCTTGCAGGAGCTGATGCCATCGGGCATTCTGGAAGGAAAATAATCTGTTCTGGGTTAGGCTTTAGCAGAGCCCCAGGGAACTTGGTGCTTCAGAGCACCATTCCACAAACACGATCTCCTCTCAGGCAGCCTTGTTAGTGCCAGGCTTCCTCATCCCCTCAGCTCCTGCTGGAGCTTATGGCCCAGTCCTGGGGAAGCTCTACCAGCAGGGCTGAGACGGAGACAAAGGGCAGAACACGAGGACACGGGGGTGTAAAGGGCAAGATGGTGTGGAGGGTGTCAGGAGCTTCTATAGTGGCTTCACTGCTACAGAAAACACTCACGGAACCGCACCCTCAGTTTCTGCTTGTAAGCTAGTAGTGAATTCCTTAGGAAGGTGCAAACAGGTTAAAGATTTGGCAGAATCTCTATATAATGTTCATGAATCTATGAGGAGCATTCAGGATCTTTTTCAATGTTTGCTTTCCAACCAAATATATGCAACAGGACAAATAAATTCAGGGTCAGCGTATTTTGGGTTGTTTTTCAGTTGTTGCAATTAAATTTTCCAAAGTTTTCCTTTAAAAATGACAAGCTGTTTAGCCTAGCTAGCTATTTTCCTTGTCTAGCAGCCTCTTCCAGGGTTAAAACAAAAAAGCAACAATTGCTAGATCTGTTAATTTCTGGGCCTCGTGGAATGTGATGCCTGTTAACCCCTAAGGACTGCTGAAACATTTGTACTCCGTAGGCCCTTAGCCAAGCTTAGCATGCCACAGATGAAGTAATGCCATACCTGTCCATCTGTTTGGCCTATTCCTTTACAATATTTGGAATAAAAATTTAATTTCACCTAATTTTCTGTGACATTGTTTAGAAATGGACCATTCCTATGTGTCAGGATGAAATGCAAATCACCCCTTTAGCGAGCGAACGTGTGATTTCTGAGTGATACTTTGTAAGGCCTGATTGTTATGATTGCTACCCAGTTGTATATCCTCCCCTTCCTCCAGAAGAACATGTAATGGAAAACGTAACCCAGACAATTACATACAGATGGCACCATCCCCATGATTTCAGCTCTGTGTGGTGGCTTATGTTTCGACGCTACAACTGGTGTAAATTAAATTGTAGTCGTCTTCTGCACATGTATTATATTGTAGCTTCACTAGCAATAAGAACCAGAACCACACATCTGTTGGGTGAGAGGAGGCGTTGGCAATATTCTGTTTATTTGGCTTTTACACGTTGCTGGTGCCAATGGGAACCCGGGGCTCGAGCTGGGTTTGTTGGAAGCCCTATTGAACATCTGGGGTCACCCTGCCCGTGATGGATCGTCGTCGTGCTGGGATGGAGCAGGCTGGGGGGTCGGGTTTGCTTCATCTTCTCCCACGCTGCAAGCAACAGCCTTTTCCAGTTGGAGTTACGGGGTCTGCTACGGGATTATTATGTTCAGGGGTGAAGATTAGGTCTATCAAAGGCAGAGGAGGGAGGGAAGGGAAGACAATGGTGTCTGCACTTTACCTGCCCTTGAAGATCAGTTTTCCCTTTTTTTTTACTGTCTTACAAACACTTAATCTTTTTTTAAAAAAGTGGCAGAATAGAAAAGTCATAGAATGTTTGGGTTGGAAGGGACCTCCAAAGGTCATCTAGTCCAACCCCCCTGCTCTAAGTAGGGATATCACCAACTAGATCAAGCTGCCCAGAGCCTGAAGTCCTCCTACTTCAGTCAGCCCCTCTTCCTTCAGCACTCCAATTAATGTAAATTAACGTGATTCAGTAAATAGGACCCTTCCTCTCCAGTTCTTAACCACTGTCAGCAAGCAGGGGCAGTGCTGGAGACAGGTCAGGGCTGGTGGGTGCAGACACGAGCTCTTCTCCCCATGCTTTGACCCGGCGAGACACGAGCCTGCTTAACGTGGCAAGGAGCCAGCGTGGCTACTCAGCCTGCCCACAGCCAGCCCGGGCAGCAGGCAGAGGAGCTCTCTGTGGAGACCTTCTCCAAAATGCCTGCTGCTCCCCTGGGCAGGAAGGGTCCCTCTGGCCTGGCTCTGGCCCACGGTGCCCCTCGGGCGGTGCGTAGCCGGGGTGGGTGCCGCGGCTGCCAGAGGCAGTGCTGCTGTCGTGTGCTCCCCTTTCACTCTGGCAGGCTTCTACAGCTTTAGTAGCCTTGGTTTTAAATTAAGCTGAGGTAAGTGAGAACATCTTTTAGAGGTAAGATGAAATGGTGTTTGGGGTTTGTCAGGAGAGTCAAAACATTAGCGATAGAATCTTACCTGCTATATTCATCCCAGGGCTCTTGCTGTAGTGATTCAGCTAATTAAAATTCCTTTTGCCTGCATTTTCCTTTACAGCTTCAGGTGGTTTTAAGAACCTTCACTTCATGTCCCAAACTATTATAATGTGTAAAACAGATGCTCTGTTCCACTCTGAAATGGCAGCATTTCAACGGTAGATCAAGTGATCCTCCTGCATAACATCTATTACTGGTTTGTGCCTTCTAAGGTTGGGGAGAGAATTTTAATCAAATGTCTAAAAGGAACCTGAAGTTTTCAGATGATAACCCTCTGTGAAGTATGAAGTGCTGGTTTCATTTGAATTCGCCCTCTTTCCATCCCATGTGTTTATATGTGTGTATATATATCAACAGATTAAATTAGGAACTCTTTCCAGATATCTGGCTGGTTGATTCATGCATGAAAAACAGACAATACCAAACATGTGAGTCGTTAGTTACTCTAAGATTATGAGCCCAATCTTATTCCCAGGGAAGCTGCTTTAAAGCAAGGCCTACGTCCTTAATGTTTTCTACAGAAAAGCCTGAGACAGTAACCTTAGGAGAATGAAACGTGAAACCCCCCTGGCAATTTAAGCAGGGCCACAGTTGAAAAGCAGCAAGAACAGGTTCCCTTTGTACTTCTCTGAGCTACACTTGGCATCCCTTGGGGCAAATTGGGAGAATTTCAGCCTTCGATGTCTACACAATCCCTCATTTTTCAGGAGCAGAGGCTTGTTACAGAAGAATGCTCTCTGTTCCTTGTGAGCCTGGAGTGGAAGGAGATCACTGATTAAAGCAGAGGCTTTTGATTAAATGATGAGGCTACTTTCAGTAATTAAGCAAAAAAAAAAAAGGTATTTTGGGGGCCACTTGCTGCAGAAGGCTGGGCTAAAGTCAACAGCTATTAAAGCTCAGGGAGAAGCAAGCAGGTCAGTTGTCATTTTTGGAGGCTGGGAAGGTGCATAGCATGGAAGGGGAAATAGCAATTTCAGGATTATGCCAGTATTCATCTGTAACTGGATCTCTGTTTATTTTTGTTTCTGGAGATGCTGTCACAGGCATGTATTGTATTTACCTTACTATCTCCAGACACACAATGCTGTGTCACTCATCACAGATAAAAGGCCTCAGTGTCCTCAGATAATTGCAGAAATTTTATTAGCTATGATGAAACAATGATAAAAGGCACCAGGGCTTTGATTTCATCCTTTGGAAGTAAGCCTATTTTTTAGTCCATATTTTCCATTTATTGGAACAGATTTGAAAGCACTGGTAATCTTTTAAGAGAGTCAACCTACCCATTTCTGTGAAGCTTTTACCTAGGTTCCCAAGGTCTATAATCATAAAACTTTGTATTAAACAGCTCCACTGTTGCAAAATGATTCATTGGGAGGTCAGGGCTGAAATCTCATATTCCTCAATCTTAGTCCATAGAGTCACACAGAGTGTTTGTTCACCCAGGACAGGAACTCTCTGGTTGATATGTGACTCTGTTTGCATGTGCAGTCCCAGGTCTGTGGGACTCCTATAAAAACGTGGAAAAGGCTGTTCTGTTAACATTTGTTTCTATGTATTTCTCAGAGAGTTGCTATGCTTGCATTTTTTAACGTTTGCATGCTGCAGTCCTCTAAAAAGCAGAATGTTATGGGGAAAAGGGCAGGGCTTGCTTCAAATTATCACTGAAAAAATTAAAAAATGCAGAGAAATGTCAGGAGATCTTGCTGAACATGTTTCTGTGGGAACTGGAAAAGAAACCAAACCACAAAATTAAGAACTAGATCCAGATTCCATATCCTTCAGCCTCACCCCCTAAGGGGGTAAAAAAATCAGAAATACCACAAGTTTGGATTAAAGTTGTTTTGTTTTGTTTTTTAATTTTAACCCATCTCTCCATAGGCTGGTTTTACTTATAATCTCTTAATAAATGATAACATGAGCAATACCTGTATCTGATTGTCATACCCAAGCATAACAATGGTGTTTGCAATCAGACTACACATAAATGCAATTTCTTCCCATTTTTTTCCCATTTTAGTGTGTTGCTTGAAACAGGCAGTTCTGCTAAATATTACTGAGCTGCCTACAAAAACATTGTGAGATGTTTCTTGCTTTTAAATGAAATCTAAGAAAATCATTGAACTTGCTTCCACTCTGGCCCTTAAACTGATAAAAAATAAATTAGTGGTTGCAAGAGATGGGCAAACATGTCAGCTTTTGGACTGAAACATAGAGGCTTTTCAGTCTGAAAACCCAAACTGATTCCAAACCAAGCCAACCACAAGGTAATACCAGAAGCTGCATTTAACTAAACAATCCAACCCCTTATCCCCACTATTTGGATTTCCATAACAATTAATATTTCTGTCAGAAACTTGGGATACTGCTTTTTATTTCTAAATGTCATGATGACATTGGATGAGTTGTAAAGTATCTCTTTGGGGGTACCACAATATTTCCCCTTCCCCTGTGTCAACATTTAAAATGAAACATAAAAATTCTTCCTGTGAATTGTGAAATTCACATTAGTGTTGTTATAATAATGAAATTAAAATGGTTTTCAGTGACAGTGTGTCCTGCCTGTCTTAAGTTGGCAAGAGATCTATGCACTGTATAAGAAAATGGGTTTATGCCAGAGGTATCCATTTGTGATACAACTCCAGCTACCTGTTGTGATTTAAGTAGTGTGATTAAAATACAGAGGTATTGACCTGTTTTTGTCCTTCAGAAAAGGAAAGTCATTGGCCATGAAAATCATTGGCCACTGAGTACTTAGTGTTCTGCTGGGTCACCTTTTAATTGAGACTTTCAAAAGCTTTAGTATTTTAAGTTGTTATGTAAAAGTGTGCCAATTATCTTCCAATTCAGAACGTTCTCCTCGCTGTTTTCTCTCTCCTGGCAAAGTTCCTCTGATAAAATAGAAGAGGTACATCACTTTAGATGATGATGGGAAGGAGGAGCCACATTTGTTACAGTAAAGGCAGCTAAGATGTAAAGGGTGAGATAAAAATGCTCATGCAGAAGAATACATCACATCAACCTGAATCTGGTTTTCTGCCTTGTGTAATTTTTTCTCACTCCTTTACCACATTGGTACATGCTCATCTCTCCTTACCTTTTTTTAAGTCAGAAGTTACTATGTCATTGTTCTGATGCCAGGTCAGCTGTGATGAAAGATAGGGGTTTTTTCTCTGTGTGTGTAAAGAAAAAGTAATTATTAAACAGGGAAAACCACATATTTATTAAAATGTTATATGTAGTTTGTTGATCATAATTCTATGGTGGTTGCTACACTAGTTCAGTTGCTTCAACCGTAGCTAGGCATTATAAGTGGCTTTCAATAACAATTAATTATTCCTAATTAAAATGAATCCTTAGGTCATCGCCTTGACCTAGGTCAATTAGTTTGTTGATTAGGACTGGGAATATGACAGCCTTTGAGAAAAAGGCTCATACTTAGGATGTTTCTACCCTGTTCCAGTTCTGCCATGCATTTACAAGGAGCAAGGCATGATTTGGTGGGTAAGGGTGATGTTTAGGTACATTTAACCTGACTGGAGTTATGCTGAACTACTTCATCTTCATTTGCCAATCTCAAAAGCAGGAATAGACAAAACTGCCACTGCATCAGACCAGCAGCAGCTGAATTCTGAGACACGTGAGGACACTAATTACCTCCAGCCTCCTTCTATGGATTGTCTGTGTGTTGACAGGGCTCCCACTAATAGGCAGAAAATTTTCCCTAGTAATGAAAAATGATCAGGATTTGTAAAGGATTTCGGGGGGTTTAGTGGTGCCTCTTCTGGTTTTGTATTCCATGAGAACTGGCAGATAAGCCAGGCAAAGGGTGAGAGTCCTTTACTTCTGGGTTCAGAAGACCTCTAAGGTAGAAAGAACATCAGAGGTGTGTAGGGTAGAGGCTCTGTGCAGAGAGAAGGTACCGGTTTGGCTTTGACTGCATGAAGTGAGGGTAATTCCTGAGTGACCTGATGAGAAGTGCCCTTTCAGTGCTGCCAATCTCCTCCTCCCAGGCTGGGACCAGCACCAGGAGGTGCCCAGGCGTGTGTGGTGCAGGCAGCCTGGCTTCGGCCGGGCAGCAGCCACTGGGGGAGCGGCCCCAGAGGGCAGGAGGGAACACGAGGAGCTCCATGGAGTAACCTGGGTGGAGGCAGGAGGAGGCTGCTGGAGGAAGAAGGCGTTGGAGAGGCGAGCAGGGCGAGGGCCAGAGGAGATGGACTTGCTTCTCTTAGCAGCAGCCAGGAGAGAAGAGCCAGATCCAGTTGGTGGGGCGCAGGAAGGGAAACAGCGAAAGGTGTTCGGCGAGTTAAATCACCACAGCTGCCTTTTTCCATCCCTTTTTGTTTTGCCTCCTCTGAATTCCGACACCTACACAATACCCTGTCTTTTAAAAACAATGTTGGAGTTCCCGACATTGAACTCTGCAAACAAGTGTGTTCTCAATTAAGTGAAGAACTTCTCCTGCCCCCCCGCGCTTGATACGAGCGCTTGGCTCAGATGTGCTGCCTCTGGAGGAATCACACGAGCACATTTTTCAGAAGGTTTCCCCCTCCCAAAATCCCATCGAAAGGCTGTTTCTTATAAAGCAATGGAGATAATTTCATGGCTTTTCCCTTTCATGGCCACCCACCTCCTCTTCCCAGCTAGCTTTGATATAAAAAGACAAATCCTTTCCCATTCACATCAAACGCGGGAGGGTCGCTCTGTGTCACCTACCCTGGGATTTCCACTCCAGCTCTTTGGAAAAAAAAATAATGGAAAGAGCAGCTTGGTTTTAACTCAACCACAGTGCGTGTCACCGAGAGTTTTCGGGGTCATTGACAGATCAGTTTCATAGACCAAACAGATAAATAGGCACAAGTTATTCTTTATTATTATTGTTCATAATTTGTTCATGCCATAAGCGTGCTGAGCGGACTACAGAGGATACCAGCCCTTCCTCAGGGAACACAGGCTCTAAGTTAGACATATGTTTTGTATCTTTTCAATGTGTATTCAAGCACCTCCAGCACTGGATAGGCACTTTTAAAAACAAATTTCAAGTAATAACAATAACATGCTGAGTGATAACAACAGGCATGGGGGTGAGAGGAGGACGAGGGTTACAAAAATAAAGATCATGTGAATTGTTTTCTTTATGTCACACACGGGGCTTGGGATTTCTCTGTTTTTCTTTTTCTTTGAATGCTTTTGTCATTCGTTTCTCTTTGGCAAGAAAAGATGACAGACTTCAGAGGCAGAGGCATTGCTGCTGGAGTAAAGCAGAAACAGGGCAGAGGAAAGGGACTGTTCCTGCTATTATCTGAGGAACCTCTGGTCTGAACTATTGCTGCAGGCTAAGGGACTAACTTAAAGAAGGGGAAAGAAGAAAACCTGTCACAACTGACCACAATTTCTGCCATCTCTGGTGTATTAGGTTGTCCCTAGTACAAGACTTAACAGCCATTTTCTGAGGGTTACATGTTGAAAGACCTTTCTTCAGTCTGATTCCAGCTGTCTGTAGCAAGTTTGTGAAAGCAAGAGAAAAACCTGGTGAAGGTCCCAGGCCCCAGCACTTAGTGAAATGGGGTTTCTGTTTAGTGCTTATTCTCATGGCAGTGCATTACCTGGTTCTGCATGTACCTGGTGCCTTTCACTGCAGGCACTCGGTGGACCCCGCAGTGCTTGGAGCAATCACTACATATGCTGGATGCTTCTACAACACCTTTAGCCCCAACCAACTGCTTGAGCTTCCTGCTTTTCTGAATAGTTTGGTTGATTCTTATCAGATCTGTTCTTGAGCATCCTTTCTGATGCATCATACCAGAGCCATTGTGTCAGCTCCTGGTTGTTTCAGTTTGCTCCTGTGTTGTGTGTTGGAGAGCTGCTGCAAGGAAACCACAGTGGGTTTGGTGTTACACTGGGGACCTCGGGTGATGTCTCATGTATGATGCAGCAGACAGACTTCTAAAACAAACTCAGCAGCAGGCTTCTCTTTGGAGCATTGCAAGGAAGTAGACTTCCAAGAGTGGTCCAGATTTGAAGCAGTTTATAGTGCTTGAGAACTTACCGTTCTAGGGAGAACCTGAGGATTTTTAGACTCTTTCACCCTGTATTTCATGTAGGGTCAAGAGGCTCTTAAGAACTGCCTGAAAATGTGGGATCTTCTGAGGAGCATGAATCTATCATAGCCATCTTCACACCACCTGCCTGCCTGCTAAGGGTAGAGGGAAAGGCCCAGCACGAGCACAGATCTGTGCTGGCATTAACATCTGCCCTGGTTGCTGGAGCAGCCCTTTGGGGGATACAACTCCTGCTTGGGTTCAGGAGAACCAGAAGTTAGTTGGAGTCACAGTAGGAGTCCCTGGCCCTTGGTGTCAAGAAGCAGGGTGTAAATGTGCTACTTTCTTCGACCTTCAATGCAGAGCAGTGGACAGTTTGTGTGGAGATGTGACCGTGGCCTCCTCGGTGGTGCCAGCAGCTGACAGCAGCCCGACAACGGGGCTCTCATTGCCACAAGTGCCTTTTTGCCTGTTTCCCATCCTTCAGATCCCTTCTCCTTCAGCATGTCTCTACCACTGCTCTCCCAGTGCCAAGTGTCGTGCCTGCCAGGAGATGTGGTCTATATGTTCTTTTGTTTCCAGATAAGTCTTTTTCTTTCCTGGTAAGCACTTGAGAAATGCTGTGGCCTGTAGAGATAGAACAGATTTCTGCCTTTTCTCTCTCGTGTGAATAAGTTAGCTGTTAATAAAGCCAATTCCTTTATCAGATGCTGTTTGCAAAAGTATTTGTTACACGTGCTGGAACTAATTTTTCATCAGTTATTTACTTTGTGTGGGGATTACAACGGGCTGTGTTTCATCTGATAACTTTTGCAGCTTATTCGATGTGAATTTACTAGCTGTGAACAGTTGAATAATACAAAACTCACAGAAGAAACAAGCTGCACCATCCACAGTATAATGATCTTTCTAAATTAGCTCTGGCCCAAGTTCATGTTTCACAATCCACTGAATAGCTTTCTTATGGATCATGAGACGAACGTATACCGAGTGAGGCAACAGAGTTTATAATATCTCTGGTATAAGGTGAACACTTTCTAGCAGATCATGACATTATCAAAGTGCTATTTGAAATTAGCTCCATATGCTGCAGCAATGCTGTAAGATTTCACCCAGAATTTCATTTTCAAATGTTTTTCATTCGAGTTCACTGCGGGTAAATTGGAAACACTTGAGCATATCCCACTTACGGATCTGTTAAGACCCACTTAATTTTAACATGTGAATGTGTGGGGAGGGAGGAAGGAGAGCTGTGGCCTGGGGTGAGCAGGAATAACTCTATCTACTGATGTCTTTTGAGAATCTGAGCAGTGTGTATTTGCTAGAGCTTGGGACTGCACGAACACTGCTGTGCAACCCACACCCTCCAGCCCGTCACTTTTTATGTCAGATGAGATTTTTCACATCAAGGTGGTGAGAGCCAGCTTTTGACTCTGCCTGGTTGTAGCAGAGGGTTAAGCAGAGGAGCTCAGTCTCTGCTGTGCCGTGGTGACGGGAGCCAGTTGGCAGAGGCCACAGAAGAAGAGCCAATCTAGAAAGGCACTGGTTCTGTACTTGTGCTGGCAGGGCTGCTGGCTGGTCTCACACCCACCTTGCCAAGGCAGAGTTCTGCCCAGGAGGGTTTGGGAGCGGGGTGAGGAGTCACCCCCTTTGCTTTACCAGGCTCTGCAAGGCAAACACGGTGAGAGAGAGAGAGATATAAATTAATTCTTTTTTTTTTGCAGTTGTTGGGTAATAAATGGCTCAGAAATTCTAACGGGCTTTAAATTTTTTCCTCTCTTTAAAAGCAACTGCATGAGGGAGCTGTATGTTGCAGTGAGGGATTCATGTTTCTTACTTCACCGACTCGAGGAGCTGGGTAAGGGATCAAACTGCTTCAGCACTCGTTGGCTGCAGGAGATGAGGATGTTTCTAGGAGCTTTGTCACACTTTGCTTTTACCAAATAGTATTGCTTTTGTGAACATACTGCATCTGCTCCTAGAAATGTATAAAAGATAAGGTTAAGCAGCAATACTAAATAGTCTTTTTGGCTATTTGTATAAGATAGTCTAAGATACTTTAATTTGTGGTAATCCAAATTAAGGATTCATTTGGAATTATGTCTAAGGGGAAAAAATGCAGTTTTCTTTGTGCTAGTTCAGTTGTTCATTTACATTTATCTATGATATTTATGTATGGCCATCAACACTAACTATTATTTGTGTTAAATGTCTTGGTGCCCTTTTGGTCCTATTAAATATACTCAGCTTTAGTGGTGCCCATAGTGTTTTGGTAGGTTAAACGAGTTTGCAAAATTTGTGGGTTCTATCACACTATTTCTATCAGGTTTTCTAGGCTAGATGGGCTGTCTTGGTCCTAAGGGGACAATACAGAAGAGAGCTGTTGTCAGGAAGCACCAGGAAAGGGTCTGCACCAGCCATCACGGCTCCAACCACACACCAGCTGGCAGAAAGAAGCATGTCAGGGGAGCTGATTCCATAGCTTCTCCAGGTCTAGGAGGATATGGTTTTCATTTTGAAAATGCTATTCATCTAAAAATCTCAAATTCTTATACCCACAGCATGAGTGTTTCTGAGGTTTGCATCAGAGCCTGGAGTTCAGGAGCACACGTGCACACCTTTACATCTGGTGCTTTTATGAAACGTTTGGAGGAACTGTTACTAAGCAGCAGCAGCTATATCAGGGCTTCATTTTATAAAGAGGAAGGGCTGTGTTACTCATTTTGCTTCCAAAAAATTCATTTGTTTTGCATTCCCAGAAGGTACTTTTATTCTCCCAGAAAGGTCAAGCAGAAACATTGATGTAAGTCCTGTTTATGGCAATTTTGTTAGATTTCCAGCAATTGCAATGGAACATATTTATAACAAGTATGTTTCTCTCTAGGGTGATACCATTAGTCAAAATATGCTTTCTCATATTTCCACTACATAAACACAAATATCTGTTAAGATTCAAACTTACTGGTCTTGAGGATTCCCACAGCCACATCTCATTAGTGGTTCAGAAGGCTGCACTAGCCATGGTTTCAATTTGGGATGAAAAGGTTTTGTTAGGAGAAAGAACTTCAACCAAGCTAGAAGGTTGAAAAACAGGATAATATTCCATGTGTGGGCTGTTGTCCTGAACAAAAGAGCAACCATGAGAAGTCAGATACTTTAAACACACAACGTGTGCTTGAACACGCTGCAGACCCAGGCAGGTCTGTGTGTGGTGCCCAGGTCTCAGCTGTGCCATTGTGCCATTTCCAACCATTTCATTCCTGCCAACGTTCTAGTAATGTATCTGCCATCCCTGATGCCATGTAGCCACCTACTCTGTATATGGCTCTCTACAAGCCTCCCAAAATATGTTGGTATCCTAGCAGGAACTGTAAGGAAGCAAATTGTCCAGTGATACGAATGTCAGGAACAGACTTGACAAATAAAACTGCAGCCCAAAAGCTGTAAGTGATATACCCACGGAGATAAATGAATTCTATACCCCACTTCCATTTCATTGCTTCATTCACAAGACTCCTGTTGAAATAACGTGACAGTGTTAACCTAGAGAGTGTCCAGATAAAGAGGCAAATACCAGCTGAGCTGAAATGACATTTTAGATCTCACCACAATAATGAATTGGCTGTGAACTGGTTATGGAAAGAGAAGCAATGGGCTTTGAGCCTCACGTGGAGTCTTAGGAGGATGGTACATCTACAGTGTGCTTCAGCTGTCATCTTCCACGGACATCTCAGTAGGAACAGAGCTGGGTACAGGCACTAGTACTATAAGAATTTTAGATATAGGATACCTTGAACGCTGCATTGAAATCAAAGTCTCACTGATATACATGGAGCAAAAGTGAATAAAACTTGGAGGTACAAAAGCTCGTTTTATTCTTCCTGCAGTTGGAAGTGCAGCTGTTTGAAAGGCAGACCCCTCCCCTTCTTGGGGTCTGTCAGCAAATTCATTAACTATTTTCTGGCAGCAGTACTGCTAGCTGATCTACATGTCCTAGGACCTAAGTGAGTTGAAACAGAATTTCAGGACCAAGTTCCAAGAAATAGCATTAAGGGCGTTGTTATGTATCGCTATGTTAAAAACACTAACTACAGTTTATCAGGAAAAAAACCTGGCAAAATCCTGCCTACTTCAGTCTGCCAATATTTATGAGTACTCCTGGGGCTCATCGGCGTTATAAGAGAGGAGTGAATCTAGTGGTTATATTATGTTCCGACCATTTTGGGCCAAAACTTGTTTTTCACACAGCATTTCAAGAAAAGTATTTTGTTTTTCCCACAGATTGTAATGGACAATTGAAAATAAATTGCATTTTTCTCAGGGTCATCAGCTATAATTCACAACACCCATTACATCCCTGGCAGTCAGAATCTGGGCTAGCTGGAGCTTGGAAAAGGCAAGAGACAACAGCCATCGACTGTCAAAGGTGGGTTTGACCAGCAGCAGTCACTATACTGTTATTTTTTGGACATTGAAGACTAAAAGGGACAATTGCAGGTATTTTAAAGTGCTCTAGTTTTATATTTTTTATTTTTTTTTTAGGATTCATAACAATGTAAACAGAACAATCATCACTGATGGATTCATTTGCCTCCCAGTGAATAGAATTTGCTGTTGCTCAAGGCTGAAGCTAGGTTACAAGACAGAAATAGTCTCTGCTAGAAATAGAGAACAGTTTAAACTACACAATACCCACCAAGTCATCATTATTCTCAGAGTAATGGAGTATCAATGAGAAAAAAAAAATGAAGAAACAGAGGTGAAGAATGAAATCATGATTTTAGAAATCAGTTTCAGGGCAACCAGACTTTCACCATCATTTTGGCAGTTGAAATGAAGTTTAGGAACAAAGCCATGTGGATAACATGTTTTCTTTTGATGGCTTTATTTATATCTCATCAGTTACAGACTTCTCTATACCCCCAGCTTCTCTGCTCTGAAGTCTCCATCAGATAATGAAGGCAAAGGAAATGTGCATTGGGACTGAGGGCAAAATAATAATGAAGAAAATGGATGTTATCTCTCCAACATAGTAAAATTAAGAATTTTATCCATTAGACTCTCTAGGTGTTCACCACTAGAAGCTGATTCCCTGGATGTATCACAGTTATTCTGGAGTCTGCCATTGCTGAGGTAGTTGAAGATTGTGAAAATAAAACCAGGGGGAAGAGCTCATGATTGACTTTTGAAAAGAGATTAAAGGATTCAATAATTATAACTTGGATAAATGACAACTAAGGATGAGAAAGCCTTCTAAAAGTAATTGAAGTCGAGCAATGGAGAGGGAGTAGAACTAGTCAGTGTTTTCTATGGGCCACAGTTAGAAAACTGGGAATAAAACTCTAGAAAACTCTACCCTGAGGGTAGAAACTGAGATTGGGTCCAGTCGTTCTAGTTAAGGTCATACGAGCTTCACCAAGTCCTTTCTATTTCCATATTTTGTATTTTTAATGCTGTAGAGAGTGATCTGTTACTGTCAGATGTACAAACTAAATTTAAGCTACTTAGTAGATGTTTCTTGTCCTCTGTGTGTGCAATCCTTCCTATGTATAGGCTGCTCAGGCTAACAGAGGAAAAAAATCATGCAAGTAAACATTCAGCAGCTCTAATGTGCTTCTTTCTAGGAACATCCCTGACATATATTAGTAGATTCTTATGGGTTTTTCCATACATTTTCTGAGTCAAGAATTAATCTATTACCTCTATATTAAAGCACCAAAAATTGTTCATAGGACCAACCAAACTTTTGTGTATCTTGGATTTGTAGCTTTAGAAAGGCAAATATTTGAGTAGATCTTTTTTCCAAAAAAATAAACAGCTCCAGTATCCTAGCAACAGTTACACAGCTGATTACAGCTATCAGACTTCCCAGGGTATTGTGGAATTCATTCTAGCAATCCAATTTAATTAATTCTGTCTTCAAACTAATTACCAGACTGACACAGGTTGTGAAGTTTGGAAGAAACATCAGATGAGAATGAGCCTGGAGCATCTTCCAGGAGATGGGCATGCATCAGTGGAGAAGAGAGGAAGAGACCAAGTCACTAATTACAGCACTGATTTTAAAAAATACCTAAAAATGAAGCTCATCTTTCTTTCAAAGCCTCTCTTGGCAGTTTGTGGAGGAGGTAGCAGTATGTCTGAGCGACTTCTCCAGCACTGGTATTTATCATATCTTTGGGTGCAGTGGCAGATTTGGGGCAGTTAGCTAAAGGAGTGTGTACACTGCTGCTCGGGAGGACTCTGTGTCTTTGGAAGTACAAAACCTGGTAACTCTTCCAGCTCAGGAGGTTCAGTTTGTGTTTTGCTTTCAGAGGTTGAATAGCAGTGTGCTGCTGGGGTGACACCAGATCTGTTCTGTGGGATATGTAGGGGGTTTATTAGGATGAAACCATTTAAAAGAAAGAAAGGAAGAAAAGAGAAGAAAAACAAAAAACAAAACCACCCTCCAGCAAGACAGACAAAATTACACAAATAGAAGAAGACAGTTGCATTTTCCATATGAGTGGTTGTGTAGTCAAGAGAACATGGACTTGAATGTTGAAAATGCCTCCCTCTCAGCTGATTAAAGATTGCTCCTTGCAGTGATTAGCCCAAATCAGCGTGTGTTCTGTGCCAGGGATTGTTAGTGGGTGCTCTTCAGAAAGATCATCGTGTTGGATTGCTGGTATCTTGATCCTGTGCAAGTTCTTCTTCAAGCACTGCCTGGTAAATGTAGAGCTCTTGATGATTTGCTGCTGGATGAGGCTTTCATCAAGAGAGCACAGGTACTGCTGTCTGAAATGAACCTGTGTGCTGTTATTTTGCAAAGGAAAGTACTGCAAGGACCACAAACAGTGTTTTCAAGTCTATAGGTTATGTAGGAACTAAAAGCACAGTCATGCTGCTCTCCCTGTTTCCTTGAGATTTGTCCTCTTCAGTGCCTCAGGGATGAAACCAGTAATTTGAAATTTGCATCCATATTATCTGTTGCCTTCCCCATCCATATGCACCATCTCCAAGAGCCCAGGGCAAAGATGCCATCATAGTCAGTCACTAACAAGCCAGGTGCAGTCAAGAGATCTAACAGAATGTTAATAAAAGGTCTGATGAAGAACAAAAAATAAACAAACCTGCTATTGTGCCTGTAAGAATTGCTGCTACCAGGAAATTAAAAAATTACACGTGGGATATGTTGCCTGCCTACCCTCAGCACTGCTCTCCAGCTCTGAAGTCATGTCCACCAGGTACAAGGAAAATCAAGTAAATGGATTTGCAAAAAAATCTGTTTGCAGAATCTGGGGAGGTTACAGAAATGTTGTTCTCTTTTGTGCAACTCTGAGACAATAAGCTTATTTTTATGGTTTAAAGCAAAACTCTAAATCATCACCTAATTGTGTATGCCTCATTCTTAAAAGATGGCATAGACTTAATTTAAAAAAAAAAAAAGGAGTTTTGCTGAAGTTTCAGTATGGTCAGAGGGCACAAAGCTCCACCCAGGGTTTGTCCCCAGCATCCCCTCCTCTTTTTTGAGGGTGCCACGTGGGACAAGGACTCCATTTGCTGGAAAAATACATAGATTTAAGGCATCACAGGAGCATCTCCCTGGGTGTAGCCTGTTTCTCTCCCTCTCCACTCTTCTCTAAGGGTGCTATAGGAGAGATCCCCCTCTCTGCTTTGCAGAGGCAAGAGAAAAAGGCCCATTTAGGTTAGTAGACTTAGTGTGGACACAGCCCCACAAGCTAATCTAGTGTCAAATAGCAGATGTCTGTGACAAAAGTTCAGGATTCACTTGCTAATTCTAGGAGAGAAAGAGGGATGGTGAAAACAGGTTTGCTGTAGGTATATAGACTGAAATTTAATCTTTTGCCTTTAAAAGATATGGAAATATATATATCAATTGTCTAATTAAAAGGATGTTCTTTAGGGTGCAAAATGAAGAACTCTGAAAGTAGAAAATGTCACATTTATGGTATTTCATGTAACTTTTTACCTGTGTACTCTTAGTGCATGTGATCAGATTTCCAGTCTCTCTGGAGCATATGAAGACAGTAGTTGTAGGGAATATATATCCAACAATATTTGGGCAAGTCTGTAAATGTGACACAACACGATTGTGATTTTTCCATCTCCAGTGATTTATCGTGTAGTTACAGGCACTAGGACAGGTCAGTCTCCTGTCCCTGTGGAGAAAGATCAGCTCTTTAGCTGGATGAACTTGGATGAGATTTATATTGTGTGGACTCCAGCACCCTCTAATGGTGTAAGGACCTGCTCACCATCCCTTCCTACACACCTACCAGTGACTGCAGTCATAATAACGAGACAAATTTTGCTGCAAATGCCCCGTTTTCACTTAGTGGCAGTTAAAAGTTTGGTCACGTTTTAAACAGTTTCCTTTGCAGTCTGTGCTGAGAGACCTTGCAACATACTGCACATACCCTGCCCGTGTTTCCAGTTTTGCTGCAAATGCCCCGTTTTCACTTGGTGGCAGTTAAAAGTTTGGTCCCGTTTTAAACAGTTTCATTTGCAGTATGTGCTGACAGACCTTGCAACATACTCCACATACCCTGCCCGTGTTTCCATGTTGTGTTATAATTGAGTTTTAAAGTGGGGGATGGGACAACTGGGAAATTGAGAGAGCAGGGAGCAGGTGATGACCAAGAGCGAGGACACCACGCGTGCAGCTTGCAAAGGCAAGGCAGGTACCACAGGGGAGGACAAAGAACCTTGAAGATGTATGGCATGAAAAGCCAACCCACTCTGGTTTCAGTAGTAGTGGTTGGATAATTGCCTAAATCTAACTTTCATCACAGAGCTGTGGAGAGAAATCTTAAAACTGGTATGTACCAACGCAGCTCTGATTTCCTTAGAACTCTGCTGATGGCCATCAAGTGAGTATGTTCTAGTGGCTTCCTTAATTTGTCCACTGCAAGATATTACCATGATGTTGTGTACAGATTAAGTGGCTATTGTATTTGTGCACAAACTCATGTAAAACACAGGAGTCCCAGTATGCTGAAAGTAACAGAAAAGGTTCTCCTGGTGTTTCTGGGAAGGTGTTAATGTGTAAATGTGGCAGCTCAGCACACGTAGTGGGTGTTCTTCCTGAGTATGGCAAAAGTGCTGCTTGCTCCTAGGTGAGTACCACTCAGTCCTCACTGCACTTTCACCAGCTCACAGCACTTAGCTGGAAACACGGGGAAGAGAAGGGAAAGCTTTGTGACTCCCTCTGAGAAGGACCCAGTAAAAATACCAGGGTCTCTTGTAGAGTCTGAAGATGACCACTTGCATCTACTTTTTCTCCTTAAGAGTATTTCCTAATCCTGATTCTTTGGCCTGTTAGTCCTTTGAACTTTCCAATACATCAGCAACCAAACAAAAGTGCTGAATTCTTACCTGTTTGAAACCAAGGCTCCCAAAAACCTGCAGCTAAACCTCCTGCTGCTGTTGGAAACGGTGTGAGCTGCAGTTCGTGCTGCGGTAGCTACAGGCAACAGTCTGGGTGACAGCCAAGACTGTAAGCAGTAGTTACAGAGCTCTGCACGGCCAGTCTTTGGACTAATGCTCTTTTTTCCCTCTGCAATGAGTTGCTTAATTTCCATTTTTCTGCAAAACCTCTGTCTGACTCCTCTGAATGAGCTTGGTAGAAAGCCCAAATCTGGTCTGGTCAGATTTAGCACGTGCTGCAAGATTTATCTGCTCAACTACAAGTAGGGTAGGTGATAGTCCAAGATCCCTTCAAGGCAGGGAAGGCTGCTGTGGTTTTCTACAATAAATGACAAAACGGGCCAGGCTTGAGGCACACAAGCCACTTTCAGATCAGCAGGGTTGGTTTTGAGTCCCTTTTTAGGCCATGGATAATCACACCTCTTGGAGACCTCTGCCATTGATAGGCAAAACCACGTGTAACCCACCCAGGAAGAAATAAGTCTGACAGTGGAAAGGTCACCCCTTTATTTTACACACTTTAGGTTAAAAGCACTTTGAAAAGTTAGATCTACGCAAGGTTTGGCTCGTTACTCTTTATGGCTGCTTTGTAGTGATCTTTCCACAGGCCTTCAGGGCTTGCACATGTTACAAGCTTAAGCAAGATTTTGAAATGAACAGTGGGGAAAGTAACTTGTGCAACCTAGATTTGCTGGATTAGAGTATAATCTTGAAATGCATACTCTGGGCTGTGCAGTTTCATGTTCAACACTAGAAACATAAACTGTGTTCTCCAGCTGTGTTTTTGTGCAGGACAATACAACTAAGCATTTTCTACTGTGTGTAACTTGGAGGTTTTTTCTCATATGAAAGTCAGTGAAATTGGTACCCGTGGTCCTTTGGGGCTTTCTGCAGTAGGTAAATTGTTGTAATAACTGGCATTGGAGCCCCCAACACAAGAAAGACATGGACCTGTTGAAGCAGGTCCAGAGGAGGGCCATAAAAATGATCAGAGGGCTGGAACCCCTCTCCTGTGAGGCCAGGCTGAGAGAGTTGGGGTTCAGCCTGGGGAAGAGAATGCTCCAGGGAGACCTTATGGTGGCTTTCCAGTATCTAAAGGGGGCCTACAAGAAAGCTGGGGAGGGACTTTTTATGAGGGCTTGTAGTAGTAGGATGAGGGGTAATAGCTTCAAGCTGGAGGAGGGGAAATTTAAAGTAGTTGTAAGGAAGAAGTTCTTCACTGTGAGGATGGTGAGACACTGGCAACAGGGAAGTTGTGGGTGCCTCATCCCTGGAGGTGCTCAAGACCAGGTTGGATGGGGCCTTGCACAACCTGGTCTAGCAGAAGGTGTCCCTGCCATAGCAGGGTGGTTGGAACTAGATGATCTTGAAGGTCATCTCCAACTCCAATCATTCTATGATTTGTTTTCTGAGTTTATATTGTTTCCTGATGTATTTTAGCTATCGTTTGGACCAATGACAAAGCCAGCACCCTCTCAGCTGGTGTCAGTCCTGCTCTTTGTGATGTTTCCTGATGCCCAGAGTCTCTATGGCACTGGTGAGTCACCACCTTCCTTTCTTTGAGCATCCAGAAAGTTACCTTTTTTTTTTTGGAAAAAGCCAATGATGAGCCTTCTCTAAATGACCCTAAAGCTGCTGGTACTTCATTTTCTTATCTGCCTGCCTGAGCGCTGCAGGCTTTGACAGTAGCTTTAAACAGACTTTTCCCTGTGTGGATGAATTCATGGCTTTCTGCATGCTGCACAAGGTTGCTCTTTTGTTTGGAGTTGTCTGTGGTGTGTACTAGCAGGAAATTGCTTCTGGTGAGAACAAAATGTAAAGATATGGATATTAATTAGGATAATAGGCAATAATGAGTCCTCCTGCACATCCAAGGAGGACTCACCTTCGTAAAACTGGCTGAAGCTCAGCTTTAGATTCAATATTTATTTTGAATAACATCTGTAGTGTTGATTTCTGGAAAGGTGACAAAGGTACCTTACAGCAGTTACACCTAATGCTAACTGGCAATTTCAAATGAGAAGCTACCACAGGTGCAAAAAATACATTATAAGAATCACAAGATTTCAAGGTTGCATGATTATTTTTGTTTTAGAAAGCTGTATTTGGGAACTTTTACCTCAGATGAGCTCATGTTTATATGACTAAGTCTCCCCTGGAAGCCCATGAAACAAAAGAATTTTGAAGATAATCCATGTGGATCTTCAGACACACAGAAAAACAGGCTGTTGGACAAAAAAAAGACAGTCTTAACTTTATTCACAGAGGCATTATCTTCCAGCTCCTCAAACCATCCAGTGCACATGTCCAGAATCCCTGCCCTAAATACCTCAGAAGGGTCCACTTCCCTTTCCATCAAATATGTATATTTGTATTTGTATTTATATGTTATATATAGACTTCACAATTTGTCACATATCTGAGATTTCATATGTAGAGTTACATGCAGCTCAGGCCAACATGTTATGGGATCTGCAAAGCACTTTTGCTACAGCAGGGACTACCCAAAAAGCTTGGTTGAGCTGGACCACACACAGAAAATCAAAACAAGTGCCAAAAAGTTCAGATTTTGTATTAAAAAAGGCATTAACAGCCTGAGGAGGAGGAGAATAGTGACTGCATAGCCTGTGAGCAGGGTGGAGAAGAGGTTAAACCAGCTGTTGCCTCATTGCTGAACAAATTTTTTGAGAAAATCAGAGACTGTAGATCATCTCCATCATAAGAGACTGGAAGAAGAAAATACAGAATTATAAGTGTGGTCTAAAGATTTCTAGGTGGTGTCTAAATTCAGGGCTTTGGGCAGGAGAATGGCAAACCTGGTACCTATACTCAAAAAGTGAGAAAAGTTGCTAGAGGCAGTCCAGCCTGCGAGCTTGTTTTACCAGCAAGGAAAGTCTTAGAACAAATTCTGAGGGAAAGAACAGCTGAACAAAGAGGTGACTGGAAAGTGTGGCAAATTACAGCAGGGTTTTGTCAGAAGTACATCCTGTGAGATAAATCACTCTCTTGATGAGAAAACCGATTTCCTTAATGGAGGCAATATAGTGGAGTTAATTAACTGAAGCCTTAACTCAGAGCACATCCCTGAATGTGAAACGAGGGGGATTCCTGCAGGAATTCAAAGGAGGTTGTGGGGCAGACTGGGGCAGTGGGGTGGTCTTTGAAATATTTTTTTTTAACATTAAATGCCCCGTGTTGGGTTGTTGGCAGAGATGCCAGTGTTGTTCCACAGGGTGTCTTGGGCCTGATCTCCCCGTGTACATTCACTGCTAACCTCAGTTTGTAGATGATTTGAGAGCAATGCAAAGCAGGAGTTATCCGTGCATTAGGCAGGATTGTCCTACACAAAAAACAAGATAAGCCTAATAGAACAGAGTACAGAGATGTAAGATTACTGATAAAAAAGGCTTTTAATGTAAAGCTTCATCAGAGAGAACACAGAGGGAAGATGTCTGAGCACGTTCGACGTGAGCTGCCAGGGGGTGCTGCTGTGAGGGAAGGCTGTGAGGTGGTCTCTCCGTGGTGTGCAGTCGGAGAACAAGGGGCAGTGTGTTGAAACGAAAAGAAGGGAGGTTTAGACTGGATATAATAAAGACTTTTTTGCAGTGAGGGCGGTGAGCCCCTGGCCCGGGTTGCCCAGAGAGGCGGGCGGGGGCCCTGAGCACCCTGCTGTGGTGGAAGGTCTCCCCGCTCGCTGCAGCGGGGTTGAACCGGGTGACCCCTAAAGGTCCTTCCCCCCCACCACTCAAGGGCTCTCCGGCTCCGTCGCTGCCCGAGCGCCGGGGCGGCCCCGAGCCCGACGGACCCTCGGGCGG
>NW_008628039.1:50732-78713 GCF_000691845.1 Merops nubicus | reverse complement strand
TATATATATATATTTTTTTTCTTTAGTGTGAGAATGTCTGTGGATGAGATCCTTGGAGAGGCAGCATATATCCAATGCTTTCCAAAAATACGAGGCCTGCTGGTTCAGGCTAGGAGGCAGCACACATCAGCTTTGCAATACCTGTTGCATTGTCTACAATAAAAAAGAGCAAAACAAAAATGCTTTGTTTCACACTTACCTTAAAAGGACAAGTTTATTGTGTCTTGGACCACTACTGAATCCCAGTTCAGTGTGGGAGTGGGGCCCTATTGCTCTCTGAATGGTGGAGGCAGCCAGTTGTTCATCCTGTACACTGGTGAGAGCTGGGAAACTTCCCCTTCTCCTCCTAGCCATCCTGCTGCCTGTGCTTGGGCAGATCAGTTTGGTTTCCACTGCTTCTGTACTCCCAGGGCTCTGATTTGATGTGTCTATTCCATGGCACCGGTTCGCTGTTGATCATGAACCTGCAGCTAATTTTGGGTTTGTTTGACTATGGGAGTTCATCCAGGCTCTGCTTCTCGCTCGAAGTCTTGCTGTTCCCCTTGCTCTGTTGTTCTTTAGCTGGGTTTAAAATACATATTGTTGCTGGCATTCAAATCCGTATCTGCTCCCAACATATGCTATTGGCACAATACCAACAGATGCTGTTAAGTGGTACCAAATCTTAAAGTGCAGCTATGTTCTGAAGTGCAACTGTGAAAATGGCACCGCGGGGTTCCTCCTGTGTCTCGGTCATTTACACATGCTGATCTCTCTTAAAGCAGAAAATGTTGATCGTTTTTAACAGTTGCCTTGATGAAGTAAACCTGTAATTGGATTTCATTTGAAGGGAAATCTTAGTAGGGCTAGTGGAATGTTTTTTGCTCCTGTCCTTGCCCACAGCTCTTGTTCTCCCATCTTCTGCCTCAGCTATGCAGTGTTGGGAAGCTCTCAGGGCTGGGGAAGCCAGTGTTTGCCAGTGCCATAGAATTTAGGCTTCTCTTGCAGGTTATAAATATTTCCATTTTGCTATTTAATAACAAGTTGTCACGCTCCATTTGAAACTCTCTTAAAAATGCAAAATCCATTTAGGGGGAATAGAAATTTCAGAAATGTCAACAAACAATTAGCGTTGTCAGGAGTGGGGGTTTAGCAAAAAAAATTGAATGAATGTTGAGTTAATATTCTTCTTTCTCTCTTTCCATCCTTATTCTCCTTTTGTTTGTTTGAGATTAAATGATTATAAGCAAACTTGCTGCACAACTGACTCTTTGCTTATTGTTCCTCCTCCTATGAAGTGCGGTGCCATCTGGCACATGGACAAGTGGGGAAGATTGATGGCTAACAAAGAGCACCATTCATTTTCTCCTACCAGATTTGGACAGAAAGCAAACGTTTTTAATCAAATCTATATGTTTCTAAGGAATATTGGCTGCTGAAAATTTGCCAACAGCTGAATTTCCCCCCTTCCCTGCCCTGTGAGAATTGCATCCTGCCAGTTGATTCATGGATGGGGCAATACAGATGCTTTTCCTCCTATGCATCGTTTTCTTCCATATTATTGAGAGAACAGTAAGGTAAAGGGCTGCTGGTGCTAAGGAGAGAGAATAGTGGGAATGGTTTTCTGCTGTAGTGCAAATTGTCATAAAATGTAAGAGTATAGTTCTTTTAATGGCATCACAATGAATCATGCAAGAAACTGTCTGAAGAAAACACACAGTCGCTTCCAATGAAGCAACAAAAAGCTCAGTGGAAAGTCTTCCTGCAATGGTTTTTCATTTTTCAGAGAAAACTTAATGATTTATGGATTCCCTTTATCATCCCATCTCCTATCATATTTATGCAGTCACAGGATGATACAGGAATTTAGGATCCATGGATCAGAGGCAATTCAGCCACGGTACTCAGCTGGAAGGGTGAGATGCAGGTTTTCCATGGAGGGAGAGCTGACTGGGATATGGAGCAGAGGAGCCACAGAGTGCTGTGGAGACCAAGACCTCTCGGGGAGCTTGGGGAGGCTGTGGGAGGGAGGTTGGCTTCACTGGAAGGGAAGGTCATCAGCTGCGTGACTCAAGGAAGGGGGATGGTTAAGGAAGAGATGGTGTGTGTTTTTAGGGTTCAGGGAGTGTTGTCTCTGATGTTCATTACTGCAGGTGCTCCATGGATGCTGGCCTTGCTTAGCTGTGTTTCTTCACTAAACACACATAATGAGAGGGGCTTTTTCTGTGTGCTAAGATACAAAAGGAAAAAAGAAGCCTTGGCCATTTGTATATTAAATTCAAATGCCTTTAATAATACCTATAAATTAATAGGATTTTATGCACAGCATTCAAAAGCATTGTAAAGAGGATGTGGGATACATAAAGATAAAATGGATTTTGTAGCACTTCATAGCTGTGGAAAGAAAATTATTTTCATTTTGATTTTTCTAATATATTTTTTCCCTTTGAAGTCTAATAATGGAATTAATTATCTCTAAGGACCTGGGCTTGAAGCTTTGAAAAGGATCCTTTCGCTGCAGTGTTACTGAATTTTCTGGAAAGTTGCTTCCCCAAGTACACAGACTTGCCATGGTGTACTCAGCCTTGTACAACACACGGGTGCATCTGGAGGTGGTGGCTGTAGCTCAGACAGCAAGGTGTGAAGAAAGATGTCTCTGGTTTTAGTATTAGAAAGCTCCTCGTGTTGTAAAACGTGACATCTCTAAGTCTCTCACATCCTAGGTTCTAGGTTGGGAAGTCTTGGCAGTGCATTGACCTGCTAGTTCTCATCTGTGGCTTGAGTAAATAGATGATGATGATGATGATACAGTGTGGAAGTGCTGGTCCTGAAACTGCTGAATGGATGATCAGACCCTCTAGGCAGCAGAACACTTCCTTGGTGTTTGCTCTGCAGCAAGAGCCCTGCTGGAGGAGGACACTGATGTACTTGCTTCTGATGGTCCTCATTGCTATAAGAGTTTACTCTGGTTTAAGAAAAATATAACCCTGCAAATGTCATCACTCTGCGCTCCTGGATTGCACGCAGAGTTGCGGATACTTGGCTGTAGTATGCCTAAGGGTTAAGCACAGCTTGTCGAAGATGGTATTTGATGTTAGCCTGTTCCTCCTGCTTTGCTTTGGTGCTAGTAGGAGGTGCAGCTTGAAATTGTGGGGCAGATCTGATCCTGGGGTGTCCTGGGGCTCAGAGCCAGGGTCCCCTGGCCAGGCAGGAGCATCTGCAGGGGCCCAGGCATCTGCTGGAGGGGCAGGGACACTTCTGCTGCATGGTGCTGGGAGGAGAAGTAAAACCAACTCAGGGAAGGGAGTGACTGTGTTGACACAGAAAGTTTCCAACTGTTATGTTTATATAACAGTTCAGAGCTTAAGTTGCTCTTGAAGCAGGCAGATTTATATCCCTTCCAAGCCTGGGTGCATACTTTCCCCCTCTTTTCTTCCTGCCACTATAAATCTGGAGGCTATTGTTGATATAAATACCCTGTCTTTTAAAGAATTTTGCTAAACTTTGTGGACAGTGAATCAGGTCTCCTGGGCTTTGCTTTGCATTGGGTGATCAAGTTTTTAATTTATTAGTGTTTAATTTGCTGCATTTAAATATTTCCGTACTCCTTTTTTATGTAACAGGAAAATATCAAATGAAAGTGTATTTCAGACCTAGGGCCATGTGGGATTTTGTGTTTGCAAGAGAAAGCTTGTCTTTCACTGCTTTTTGGGTGCTTAGTAGAACAAAAGTGGCTCTGAGGAGAGTGGTATGGCCAGGGAAGGGTTCAAGGTGGAAATGTGCATGTTCCTTTCTCCCTTAAAACATGCTGATGCAGCCTTTCAGCAAGACAAAAGCAAGAAGCAATAGCAAAATCAGGAAGGTTTTATTTTTGCTCTTTTATGACTTCAATAAATAAATCCAGTGATGTTGTTAAATGCTCTTGGTGCTCTTCTGAGGAGTCCCTGGGTCCAACAGTGCTGTGCCACGCTGGGGATAGCCCTGACAAGTGCTCCTTGGCATAACCTGCAGGTCCTCAGTTTGTTGAGAGTCTTGATTTGATGTGTAAGAGCTGAAAATGTTAGAAAATCAGTTCTGTGAAAAAAAGACTTTCATAATCTTCATGGCCACCATAAACCAGCAGGCGGGCTGGGGAAGCAACCTGAAGCTGTGCTTGGGCTTGGGTGCCAGGCTGTGCATCCACTCTCTCCTGGCTGGAGTTACTGATAGTTTTCATGTATTAAATGTGTACTTAATGGGCAGTGTGGCTGAGTGAGCTGATGTGCAGCCTGTAGAAGTGAAGAGGGAGGCTTTCCATTGTCTTCAGTGGGTTGTGGATTAAGTCTCAGGAGAATAATAATCCCATGGTTTATTTGGCAGTAACAATGCTAGTGGTGCTGCTGTCTGACTGCAGACAATAAACTGAGCAAGTTATGGAAAACATGATAGTCCTCTCCTGCACCGGAGGAGAGTCACTCAGATGTGAAAGCAACCCATTTTGCATACTGTTTCTGTGGGAACTTTCAACAGGGTATTTTGACATATGGCTTCTATGTAGATAAAGTGCTAGACTTTCATTATATCTTTGTCTAATTAATTTTTCACTGAAATCACTCAGTGAAGTATGGAATCTTTTTTGAAAGTTCCCAGAGAGATAATTGTCTGCCCCTTTAAGGTGCAGAGATGTGGTGTTGAGATGCTTGTTGTGTGTGAGATGTGTTAGGTGGGGTCCATGAGTTTGCTGAATTGTGCAGGGCTGGGCACCAGAAACTGCCTTGCTGTAAGATTCCCCTTTTAGCAGTCTTGTTCTGAAGCTAGCAGTGTGGTTTGTCAAGGCTGGGAAGGAACATTGAGAAATTTTTTTTTTTAAGCTGTTTTATAGAAACATAGTGCACCTTTCTACCATTATTGCTGATTAAACCTGCTGTCATCAGAAATCTTACATATTCTTTGAATAAACGCTCGGGGTTTGATGCTAAGTTAATGAAGTGGACTCTCAAGCATCAGGGTGCTTCCTGCAGAGGAATGGAAGCAGAGCTGTGTTTAAATATTCATACAGGTTTAGTTTCCAGCATAGCTCCCCCCTCTCCCCCTTAACCCATATGATGGGGGAACTTGTCTTCATCTCCTCACTGAATTGGCTTTTTTTCTTATAAATCTTGGATAGCTTCATGTAGGAATCAGAAAAGTAAAGGGCATAGGGGAAAGAAGCAGCACTTAAATCCTACCTTGGTTAACCAGGACAGCTACACGTGAACAGCATGGGTAACAACTGCTTGTAGTGTGCACCACAACATAGACTCTCCAGCATCTTGGTTTAATATCACTGATCAGAGCTATTTGATAGAGGAGAGGTCGAGTTCTGATTGCTGACCTTTCCAGCACAGGCCAGCTGGCAGGGGAGACCTTTGACTGGCACAGGTATGCCAGGGGTGCTGAAGGAGTGATGCACAGTACGGAGGTTTCAGGGGCATGGAGAAGAAGGCAGGGAGTCGAGTCTGGTTTGCTTCATATCCTTTAAGAGAATTTCAAGCTGATGCTTTATAATAAAAATAAAACAAACACACACAAGAAAATCCTACTTGGTGCATTGGGTTCCAGCTAACCTGAGTTTTCCTGGGTGGTAGTGCTGCTCCCAAGGCAAGTGAGTGGGGAAGAGTGAGCATGGCTGAGCCGAAGGCTGACATGTCTTGTGCACTGTAATTTGGTGTTAAAGGCTTTGAGGTAGGAGCAGAAATTCCAAAGTTGTCTGTCCTCTAATGGTCCATTGAACACCAGCCTCCAGAGGAGCCCTTCAGGAGCAGGCTGGGCTTGGTCTTTGTTGGCAGCAGAGCCTGGAGTAGATGCCTGCAGCACTGGAATGGGAGCTGCCCGAGCAGCCATTTCCTACAACTAGGGAGGCAACTGGTGCTAGGAACATGAATGTAAATCATGTAAAATGTAAAAAATGAGCAAGTCTCGTGCCCAGGAACACAATTTTTTTGGAAGCTCAAAATAGTGGGTGAATCCCACTGAGCCTATAAAATTGTGGAAAGGGTATAATTTTTGTTACTTGAGCAGCAGTTCTTGATGTATTCAGCAAGAAGAGTTCTTATGAGGCAGCGATCTTGGGACTTTGGTGTAACTAAATGTTGGTCTCTGCAGGAGACACTGGTGTGCAGGCTGTGGTTGCTGACTTACTGACTTAGTGTTTCACCAGCTAGTGGGAGTATCTGTTGTCCTGATTGTTGGTTTCTTTCTGTTGTGGCAATCTGAAATATATAGCTGCTTTAAAAAAACAGGGCAGAAAAAGACTATGTTCCATAATTATTTAAAATAAGGTGAGGAAGACTGAACATAGATTAAACCAGTGTTGTTAAACTGGAGGAGTGCAAATCCTCAAGGAACCCAGTGGTCTGATCCTCAGAGGTAATTAGTAGGTAGCCCTATTAATTTTAATGGCAGCTCTGAGCTGTTAAAAGCCTGGCTATTGCCTCTATATTTTAAATATTATTAAATGCTACATACTTTAAGTACTTCATTGTTCTCATTTAAGAAAAACTCAGCTTGTTCATTGGGCGCCTCATTTTAAATTATTTTTATTTCTAGTGCCTGGTGGAAAACAGGTGGGCTCTTCTGGGAGGACAGTTGCTATTAGGATAATTGTACTCCTGTGCTGCTTACAGCTTCAGGGGAATCCCTTCAGTCTGTACTTGAGGCACCAGGTGATGAAGATGTGTGTTGATAATCATTGGCTTTAAACATTTCTCCAGAAACAAAGCCGTACCACAACACAGCGTTTGGGTGATGGATGCTGGAGGTGTCATGGAGTGCCACAAGGAGTCATTTGATACTGGAGCAGGAATAAGTGGTCCTGCCAAGTGGTAACAGCCTTTTGTTTATCTGGCTGGTAAGTCCAGTTCTTGGGTGACAGAGGCTGCTTTGAAAGGACCCCTGTCAGCATTTCTGAAAGTTCTCACATGCTTTCATGTCTTTTCTAATTATTCCCTTGCTCCCCCTAAGCAGGAAGCTGTTATTTAAATTGAGTTTGTAATGCATGTTTCAGAGGAGGAAAAAAAATAAAATAAATAGGGTGGTGGTACCAGCAGCTGAAGAGGTTTGTGTGCTGGGGTGGCAATGTTGCAAGAGGAGACAATGGTGTGGCTGGCCACCCTGGGGCTGGCAGTGCCCTGTGTGGGGATGTGACATCGCTCTGGGTTTTCAAGTGGAACTGAGGAGCATTTAATGTTTCCTGGAGCTCCGTGGTGTGCGAGGTGAAATGAGTTAGAAACCTCAATTCTAGTGATTTCTTTGAGGGAGACCCTGGCAGCCTGTTTGGTCCCAAGGCTATTGGACATGTATGGTCCAACATTAATTGCTTTTCAAGTGGAAAAGCTCAGAGCATTTCCTAGGCTTCTATATATTTTACTCCTAGGTTATTCTGGGTCGTGTTGTGAATGGAGGTACCTGGGGCTGTGCTCCAGAAACACCCATTAGCCTTCCGGCTCGCCCCTGCGTGCAGTGGGGTTGGCTTTGCCACAAGACCCTGTGCAGGAGGAGCTGGTCAGTAATTGCAAGCATTTTTAGGGCATGGGGTGTAGTCCCAAGCACTCCTGGTGTGATGCAGGCAAGAGATGTTTGGGAGCGTTGCTGTGTTAAGGACAGCTGAACGTGGTGTGAAGGAATGTCCTTGTGGGAGGGAGGAAGACTGAATTGCAGTGGCAGCCTGCACGGTGCCCAGCAATCTCTTGCAGAGAGAAATTGCTGGAGTGCTGATCCTTTTGTACTTGCAGGGTGTATTTTACAACTGAAGTCTTTTCTCCCCTAGTACCGATGTCCTTCCACATTTGCCGTTTACTTGAATGTGTGTAAAGTATTTCCAAACTTGCCTGTTCTTTCTGTATTGAAGGGGTGAGAGAGAGGGCAGTAAAAACAAGCCAGTGTCATTTCCAAGCAACTTTGGCCCTGAAACTTCTTGCTGCTTACAGTTTTTGCCTTTACAAAAGGGTGTTGAAGCAGAAAGTGAGCCCTCTCATATGCAGCTCTAGATGCAGGTCTCGCTTTGTCTCCCACCTTTAGGAAGCAGGCTCCCAGTGTAGTTTACACATTATGCCAGCTGATTTTGCATTAACATAATATTCCACCCATGCTGTTATCGTCTGAGGGATGTGTTCTGAAGGTAGCTAATCCTGGAACATCTTCACAGGCTCACGAGGGGAAGCTGAGTTACTCCAAGATGCTGTGCATGGTATTTACCTGTCACTCCACTGAATACGTTGATTTTGGTCAAGCAGGTGTCTGTTAATCTTTGTGAGAAGCTACCTTGCTGTTCTATCAAGCACAGTGTAGAGGACAGATGTTTGATGAAAGCTCTGAAATATTTAACTAGGATATTTTTCCCCCTGCAGCCGAGATTGCTTGTTGTGCCTATTAATCTTTTACAAGGCTTGCATCTGCTCAGAGGTGGCTTGTTTCAGGCTTTGGATGAACTTTGTGTGCATGCGCATGGCTTGAAAGAGGGGTATAATAAACAAACATGATGTGTATGTGAATAAATTGAATGCATCAAGCAGATGAATTAATCCCTCAGTTGCTGAAAGTCTCTTCAAATAACAATAATTTAAAAAAATACTGTAATGCTTCTTCCTCTGTGGATGTTCACGTCTCTCTTTCAGGGGGCATCTTTACCCTCCAGTTCCTATAATGAAGATTTCAACCAGCATGTCCTTAAAGAGAGCTTGTCCTTTCATGTGCACAGTCTTGTAAAGCCTGGGTGCAGTATTGCTTGGTAATGCTGAGTTCATCTCTCCTGCTGCCCATTTCCTCCTGGCCTCATTGTTAGCACGTTTGATTAGATGGTATGGTGGGTGAAGCCCTTACTGGGTTAGTAGGAGGGAAGAGGAAGGGCTAAAAGGTAGTTACCATTCATCCCAAGTTAGCAGCTCTCTTGTTCATGAAGAGTGTAGTTTCAGCTAAGACAGTGCCTTTCTGTAATGCTCAATTCTCTTGCATAAGCTTCTAGTCACAGCCACTTGTGTTTTCATTTCCTCCTGTTAGAAGAGTTACACTTTTACCATAGCTGGTGATGGGAACACCATAGAAGTCTTGGATAGCAGGACAGATTGAAAAAGCAAAGAAACAACATACATGCAAAACTTTTTTCCTCCCAAAGGAGTAGCCTTGTTGGGCAGTGCTTTGTACGCTGTGCTGCACTTCAGAAAAAAAACCTCTGCCCTAATTAATACGTAATGAGGATTAATACTTGTGAAGTAATTAAAAGGCTCCCTGAAATACATTTTTTTTCCTTTGCTGCATCTGACTTAATGGCTTATAGGTTTTTTTCTAGCCCTCTTTGTGTTGAATGTTGCAATTCTGAGCTTAAAGACTAGCAATGACTTTTAAGTATCTCGTGAACATAATCCAGGTTTTGTTTTCTTTAAAATGAGTTAGAGAAAATGGGAATTCATAAACTTCTCCATGCGTTAACTGAATCCAAGTAAAATGGGAAATGGTTGCGTAGACCCATCCAACTTCCCCTTGTTCAAACAGATAAGTAATTCACTCTGTGTTTTTAGGTGTGACACCAGTTTGAGAATAATCCAGCATAGCCAGAATATTACTAACCTCTTGGGGAACATTTCAGGGCAATCCCATGAGATGATGGTGTATGATGATAACTAAGCGTTAGCAGAAAAGGCCTATTGGATGAGCAGCTCAAGCTCAGACACTTCTACCCAGTCTGTGCTTTAAGGTCTGGAATTGATTCAGTTTTAAAAATTGTTTCCTTCTTAGCACAGTCATATTTTACGTGGAAGATTAACTTGATTAGTCTGTAAAATTTGCTAGATACTTTCTGTTTGCATGAACCTGCCTAGTTTGAGTGATCTTGCTCGTGTCACAGAAAGTGACTAAAATCCCAGCCATGTCTTTTCTGAGTAAATGTTCTCAGAAAATGTCCTCACTTAATCGTCATCGAAAATTAATTGTTCATCTGTCTGTCTTCTTTTTTCATGTCTCATGTATTCTGCCCAGTAACATTCTTCTTCCAATATGATTCATTAGTTTTCAGATTGCTTAAAAATATCCTGGACAAGGAAGACGTATTAGCAAAGTCATAACTATATTGGCAGATGAAAATAATCTCTTCTCAAGTGTCTATATATGTGCCAAGGTTTCATCACACATACAGAGAATAAATGAGTGGGCTTATGAATGAACAGGCTTTTGAAAGGCTTCTTTTGTTAATCACTAGCAAAATTGGTTAGAGAGCTTACAGACTTCAAAGAGAAATCCAGTGGACCTTGTTCAGCGTTTTTATCACCTTTTGCTCATTAGGACGATGCTTTTTGAATGTAAGAAATCCTTGTTGTTCACCTGTTCCTTCTGTGAAATCTCTTCTTGTGGGCCTCAAATCAGCTGTCTCAATGCCCATAATAGCTTGGTAGTCTTATGTCTTGAAGGCTGCTCAACATAAGGTAAATATAGAAAAGTCTTTGGAAATACTTATAGAATGGCTAGATTAGTCTTGCCAGATACTTACAAATTTGCTGTGGTCTGCTTATCTGATATGCACATCTCTCTCATGGCAGTGCTGTGGGGCAGCCCCTGGCTGCATTCCAGGTAAAAATAAGTGGGATTTTCTAAATCGTAGGTCCTGCCTGAGAGGGAAAAAATCCACAATGGGATAATTGTGATTATTTGAAGCATACTTGTTTCATTGTGATTTGCCATGATTTTCTTGTTCTGAAAAATTGGCCCAGTTGAGCAAAACCATCCTGTAGAAGAGGGGATGGCAAGAGAAATCCCATCAGAGATTCCAGGAGCTAGAGGGGCTGACTTAATGGCTCTCTCATACTTGCTTTGGAATGACTTTTCTGCAAATGGTGTTAAGCTGTTTTTCTGATGGATGAGGAAAATGTGGGGACTGGAGTTTAACTTCAGGATAAAAGAAATGACAGAATTTGTCTTAAATGGTGAGCATGGTGGCATGTACTATTTATGCAGAATGCCATGCAGCTTTAAACACAGCTGTTCTGCTGCATCAGGGAAGGGGAAGAGATGGAAAAAAAATGGGGACCTGAAGTGTGACTTCAGTCCCCTATTTGTATGTGTTGGGTCTCCATCTGTTCCGCAAAGACTGACGAGCGGTTGTGAATCCTGGTGTTGCAGTCAGCAGGACCAGCTGTACCTCGGGGGTGTCTGTCTGTGTGCAGGATTAGTCTTCAGGTGGTGTGACTGGGTGATGGATCTCACTTTGGCAAAATAATAGTGCTTGTCAGGCTTTCCTTCATAGGTTACCTTCATAGGTTATTATGTAGGACATCCAAACTGTCTTACTAAATATGGTGAGATTTAGTACAAGGAGTACTAAAGGAGTACAAGGAAATTAAAATGGAAAGCATAAGCAAGGCAGGCATTTATAAATGATTGAACTAAATTACACTCACTAGAATGAGCTGCAGCTGTGACAGGGATGTTTCTTTCTTCAGGTAAATAACATTACCCATCGTTATTGGTTATGCTAAAAGGCCATAATTCCATGTTAACATGCCTTATTGAAGCCTGATAAGTCATAGCCTAATCTCCATTACCAGGCTGCCCATAAATATTAGAGATACATGGTATGGGGAAGGTAAGGAACGAAATCTTTTGATACAGCATTATCAGTGCTTGCTGGCCTCTGATAGGACAGAGCTGAGTCATTTTAGATAAAGCAATTCCTTTAACACATATGATTTTTCATTTTTATTTAATTAAGTGTAAAGCTGTATTGTCACCTGCTCACTGTTTTAAAAAGAAAAAAAAAAAAAAGAATTGCTTTTTCAAAAACGCCTTGATGACATTTGCACATGAGGAAATAAAACAAGTTTCAGCTTTAAGGTTGTGAGGGTGTTGTGGTGTTGTACCACAAATGCAATACCACTGTTGTTTTCACTTCAGTAAGTTACTGCTTTTTGTGGACAATAAAACCACAGGCTCTTGAAATTATATGGTGTAATAATGGAGTCAAATCCACATGCTCAAGCAATCCTGTGTGTTTTTGATATTTTATTAAATTGATGAGTATGTGAAAGGTTGGATTTTTTTTGCCCCTTACTGCTGGAGATCGAGAGAAAACAGAAGCACAAACAGTTCCGGATAACTATTCCTAGAAAACATAATGGGAATTTTTACTTGTTCATGCAAAGGCATTCGAGAATTTAGATCCTTCTGGATGGTGTGGTAGTAAATGACACCATAGTCTCTTCAGTTTGAACTTCTTAACTTCTGAATGCATGGTGAATTTCAGTCGCCACTTGTTTATTACAGAAACATTTACACTGAAGTTGAAATCAGTGGATTATCTTTGTGTTGTGACCCTTTCAAACACATTGCATGCTAAACCTGCTGAAACAATTTCCATTGAAATGGTCAACGTGGTTTTTCCCCTCCCTATTCTACATAACAGAATGTGCAAGAGCAGCACTTTTAATATTTTACAGTAACTGGAGTGGCAAAGAGAGGTTTAGTACTGTTACATGAGTAACCACAGGTGACTGTCTTCCCAGCTCTGCTGTCTGTTCCTTAAGGGTCTAATGGAACGAGCAGCACACAGATACCTGTCCTGGGCGACCTCCCCCGAGGGATAGGGTGGGAAAGGGAGTGCTCTGTGACTTCTCTGAAAAGTAACTCATTTTGGGCTCTGATGGAGAAAAACCTGACCAATAGTTAGAAAAATCCTGTCTGGGAGGAGAAGAACCGTTGAGACACAGATGTGTGAGTACCTCACGGTGGAACAGGTTAGGGCTGAGCTCAGGAA
Organism: Merops nubicus; assembly: GCF_000691845.1. Taxonomy (NCBI): domain Eukaryota; kingdom Metazoa; phylum Chordata; class Aves; order Coraciiformes; family Meropidae; genus Merops; species Merops nubicus. The sequence continues at coordinate 65,977 of NW_008628039.1, read as the reverse complement.
GGAGGGGTGGCAGGCCGAGGCGTGTGGGGAAGCTCCAGCTTCTGGGTGTCTGGGGAGGACCTCTGCAGCCAGGTGAGGGGACGTGTGCTCCTGGTGTCTGCCCTGGGAAGCACAAGTGTGCACAGCCTCGTTCTGAAGACAGCCACAGCTTTACAGAGATAAAAGGGAAATTTATTCCTATTGCTCTGTTGTGGTTTCCTCTGATTCAGGTTCAAATTTTGCTGTTGTTTTTTTTTTTTTTTTCTTTTCATTGTTCTCAGTTCCCATTCTGTGCTTTCAAAGCTTGCTTTCCATGCCTCAGATTTATTGATGGAACGTGAGGGGAAAAATGAAATGAAGCAATGTATTTTGCTTGTCATTGTCATGCTGTCAATTGAGTCTTAGTGGTACCATTAGTCATTTTATGACACATTACCTTACCTGGGTGAATTTCCCTCCCCTTTCAGTGTGCTTGGCTGAATTTTTAAACATGTTTTTATGGGTTACCCTACATCTGGAGACTGAGGAGTCTGCTTTTCATGAACTCAGTTACTTCTTGCACTTTTAAAGCTTTCCTCCCCTCACTCCCCTTCTATCAGTCTGTGTTCATGAGAGCTCTCCAGGACGGGAAGTGAGCTTTATCATTGTTGACACAATTAGTTGGTTCACAGTGTGAGTGTGACAGTGGCTGTACACAGGTCTGGTGGAATGCAATTGCAGAGCAGTCACAGATCCCCAAAGCAAATTGTTACAGTGAAGATGACCAAGGAATCCTTATTTCTGAACTCTCTACCAGAGGGCTGCATGTTACAACACCAGAGCTTATTTTTCACTGCCTTTTTTGAATGGTTGGCTTTGTTGCATTTATCTTGGTAACATCCAGTTCTGTTCCTGACCGAGGTGATCACTGTTGTAGATACTCAGTGAAGCTACTAGTGAAGTCCATGAGACTTTACTCCAGGTGGTTAGAGACGGAGCTGAACACTCTACACTCTGTGCTTCTCCCACTCCTTCCTTTCTAACTCCCATGTACAGTAGAAATTTTTCACGAACTTCATGTAGCTTCTTAAGAGAAACTAGTTTGTTTCTTGTGTGTGGAAGCTGTGGAGTCCTTTGTGTGTGTGCCATGCAGCTTATGATTCTTATTAATAACAATTGGTTTATTAAATGTGGTTACTGGAATTGGCAAGCATGTATTGGCATCAAGGCAACACAATAGTGAAGGAGCTGAATGCGAGCAGCAGGCTGTTAATGCACCCCTGCAGTATCCTTGTTTGTGCACTTCTATTGTCTCTGGACTATACTGGCATTATTTGCCTCTTGGGTTTCGCTGCTAGACATGCTGATTCTGATAGCAGGCAACTGGCCGAGTTGGTAGTCAGCTATATTGATTAAAACAGAAGTGTCAAAGATATTTGCAGTGAGAACTTCAGCTGAAGACTACAATTACAGATCAAAACCTGCTTCTAAAAGCTGACTCTGCTGGTTAGGGGAATGCTAAATATGTCCCTAATCACAACAGTTAGATTTTTGAGCATTTCTTACAGCGATCTTTCATCTGTAGCTGAGAACTGAGGAATATCTGCGGGAAGCCTTTAGTAAATCACAACTAGAGGGCAGGCAGTGAAGAATTCAAGAATGGAGAAAGAGAGCATATGGTTCAAATGAACTGTCTTTTTGCACAAAGTGAAGTTGCAAGCCAGGTTTTTTGTCCCCTCCACCCACCCCCTGCCATAAGCTTCCCTAGATCCCACCTTTCTTGAAAATAAACCTTGTTTTCCACTGCCCTCTGTCCCCCAGCTGTGAATCACACTGTTGTCTCCCTTGACGTGAACCCACAACTGTCTCCACAAAGTACAAGATCAGACCGGTCCAGAGACTTAGTCTGTCAAATTCAATTTAAAGGAAGAGGATTTTTATTTAGTTTGGTTTCTTCAAATGTGAACATCAGGAAGACAAGCCAATGGCATCTACCACATTATTGCTATGTTGTGTTTAGGGTTATAAAGCTTACTGTAATAGTAACACAGATGGGCATCTGCTCTGTTTCAACTTTAGTGCTTGCAAATTACCAAAAAGCATCATACTTTTGAGACCAAGTCAGATAATATGGGGATAAAGGTAGCCAAGCAGCCTGCTCAACATGGTACTGTTAGCCCTACTAAAATGTCTCTGTGGGTGACTTGGATGTTATCAAGGATCTTGCTTGTGGGCTTGGAGGAGAGTTCTTTTGAATGTAGACAGTAATTTTATAATTAGCCCTTAAAATTAGATTGTAGAGAAAACTTGGGAAATATTAAAGGTTGCAAACATGAAAGCATCTGTTTTATATTTTAGCTCTTCTCGTCTTCATCCTTCTTGCTGCCCTTGAAAAAGGAAGTGAAAAAGATAATATGTTTGGAGTTAGTTTGAGGACTTGCTAGAAGGGTGAAGATTATTAAAAGCCTCTATTGAACTGGCCACAAACACAGACTGTGGGGATGCTCTGAGAGGACAGTAAATGACTTTTGCACAGTCAGAAGTGTGTGTGCACTGAATGGGCATATTTAATTTTCACTGTCTTTAATATTAAGTGATGTAAAGTTTAGTCCAGGTAACAATTTTCAAACGTCCATTGACAGAGCAGTGATACTTGTATAGAGTACAGGATGTCCTGTCTATTAGTATGAGCTTCCTGAGTTCAGGTAAGATTTCCAGTGAATGGAATTCACAACAAAAACCCATCCTACAAACAGCTCTGAAGGCTTGCTAAAGAGATGTAAAACTATTGCCACAGTTGTTTTCTACTTAATTTCTCTTTTTCCTTTTGGTAAAATCCTGTTGCTCAAAATTATAACACTGAAATAAACTGTTGTGCCCAATTACAAAAATTTGATCTCGATTCCCCCTACCACCATCACCTTGTTTGAGGGTAAATCCATCTCTTTTTTTTTGCATTCTAGTTGTCCAAGTTACATGTGTATGACTAGTTTAGGAAGACAAATCCTTCTTTTCATAAATGGGCATTCTAAACTAGCTCGGGTCCTAATTACAAAGCCAGTTAAGCTCAAAGCATTTGAAGTGGTTTTAGACTTTGTCCACAGGAGACTGCACCTATTTACTAAGTTATTCTAAAAATTGTGCCTGTTAAGTAGGTGGAACTACATGGCTGGATCAAGCCTTGTGATTAATCTCCACCTGTCAGGAATGTCTGTGTCTGAACAAAGTTACAGCCTGAAGCTCTGTGAACTGGAGCTGTTTGCAGCTTCATTTCTGTCTCTGGTACTTGTCATATAGACGTGTGAAGTGTTTTCAGCATCCCTATTGATAATTGACTAGACTGATGAGTCATGGATCAAAAAAAAAAATCAGGGAAATCAATTTAGCAGTCTTTAACTTGGTATTGTAGAGAAGGAAGACACAACATAATTGCTTTTCTGTAATAGCAGAGGTGTTTTTAAAACTGTTGAAAAACATTTGCATTAATGTTTAGTCTAAACAGTGTTTAAGATACTTTCTATCTAATTTCTTCTGCCTGTATAGACTATTTTTAAATGTCAGCTTGCTTCTCTGCAAAATTAAGTGTAAGGTGATGACTAACATTACAGCTATACCCATCAACTTACACATTTGCATATTCCCAGGGCCTTCGTTCAAACTGGAAAAAAAGACTAGGTAGGAAGAAAACCTTTTGGGGGGTGCTGTAATGATAGACTCATAGGATCAGCAAACATGTGGTCTTCTGAATTGTCATTTCCATATCAAATCTGTGTGGGTTTCTTGCTGCTTCCCATCCCCTGGGGAGTGTCTGCATGAGTTTTAGAAGCCCAGATCTACCCTAGCTCTACAAGAAAGAACAGAGTTGTAGAGTTGGTTCCTTCCTTCTGGAATACATACTGCTTGCAGAGAACCCAGGGCCAGTAAGTCCCTGTTCAGGGAAACCTAATGGAGTAGGCAGTTTCTGGCACTGAAGACAGAAACACAAAATAGCACTTTTCCTTGGGTCTGTAATTGCACAGACGTGGTGTTTATTCATGAGAGAGACAGAAGTGTTGAAGTTAGCAGTGGAAGCTGAACCTCTGGCATGCAAATCCTGCTGGGGGTTCGTGGTGCTAGTGATGGGCATGTCCTGAGCCCAGTAATACAGCAGAAAGGCACTTGGTTGTGTTGGACCCATTTTCTTTTCAGCTTTGCTATGGATTTTTTGTTACTTGCTCAGTATTCACTCAGATGCTCTTGGGTTTTGCCACAAGCCTGGTCAGTATTGCAAGGTGCAGCCAAGACAGCAGAAACCTGATGCAGGGTACACCAAAGCACTGAGACTCGATGGTGTTTAACACCTTGTTGAAAGAGCAGTGAGACCTTAAAATTATCAATTGTGTCATCACAGCACTTTCCTGCCTGTTGTCACCTTTGTGCCCATTCTACTTTCAGAATTATTTTTGAAGCTCTGCAGTGTTAACTCTTGCAGTTTAAGTATCTCTTGAAAACATAGCAGTGAATTCATGCATTTGTGTATGACAGTTGAGCAAAACTAGGCTACTGACATCTCCAGCCTGAATTTTTGTTCTTACAGACCTGCTGGATTGTTTCAGTTCAGATAGCACATAAAACCTCCGTGCTTTGCAAGAAGCTTTTATTTACTGGACTGCATCATGCTACAGGTTGAACCGGTAGCTGGCTGCTGGGATGTTAACCTATTGCATCTCTCTCAAATGAGATATTTTCTGATGGCTGACACTGTTCAAACCTCTCAAATCTACAGACTCCTCTTAATGCTGCTTTCAGGGAAGGGCGTGTGTAACAGATGTACCTCATCTTTTGCAGGGTGGTCTAGATGGTCATGGTGGTTTAGAACTAAAATGTATTAATAATTAATGCTCATAACACCACCGTTATTAACATTATTTATTCACAGCTGCTTTGAGTCTCCTTTCCTCAGTCTCAGCTGTGGTGCAAGGGGCATCATAAAACTCATGATTTGAAGCCCGAGTGGGGAGTAGTGAGCAGGAGCAAAGGGAGGTTCCTCCATGCAGAACAGACACAGCACATAAAGGTGATTTCTGCTGGGAAAAGGGCAAGGGACGGGAATGGGAAAAGAAGGTCAAATATCTTTCAGGCCAAGAGTGCTTCTTTGTTTAAACAAACTTCTGTAGGGGTGTGTGGTTTTGGTTTTTTTTTTTTTAAATTACATTGAAAGAGGGTGAAGGGAGTTGGAGGGTGAAAACATGAATTCAGCAACATAGGCATAAAGATCTGGCAGCCTGAGATGGGGTAGAACCCTGGTACATCCAGCCCAAGCAGCAGGGTGGAGGTTTCACGTTTAACCAGAGCCATGTAGCTGCTGTGGCAATACTTGCTGTCTGCCTGGGAGAAAGCTTGGGTTTTTCAGTGCATCCCCTGCCTCCTGAGGGCTGCAAAGATCCCTGCTTGCATGCATGCCAGGAGACATAAGCTCCTAAATGAGCTTGTAAATAGAAACTGTACCCCAGTTTCAAGGGGGCACTAAATGGGGAAAAAAAAACCCTCTTCCTGAACTGCTGAAACAAGAGAGCACCTTATTCCAGACAGAATTCTAAAATACCAGTTTCCCATACATATTCCCAGCATTTATCAGAGCACATGCCCTCAGCCAAGTTGTGATGTTTCTCAGGTTTTTGTTCCCAGGGCCAACCCACCCTCAATGTTCATTAGCAAATAAAAGCACCACGTGACCCACACACTTGGCTCGCTGTACCCCAGCCATCTTGTTAGCATTTGAAGCAATAGTACAACTCGCATGGATTTCCCAAGCAAGCTCAGTAACTTTATGTTTGGAGGGTTTGAGCCAACTGGTCCCACTTCCAAGAGAAACACTGTGTTCACCCACTTAAAATAAAAGATACAGAAGGGTTTGTACGGTTTGTATTTTCTAGTCTCTCCCATGGGGCTTCATAACTGCCCTCCTGAAATTTATTTTATGATAAAAGAGTGGCTTTCAACCTTTTTCTTCTTGAGTTCCCTTAAAGAACTTAAGAACTCACTGGGATGCACGTCCCAGTGGAGGAATTTAACCTTGGTGATTGGTTTGTGGTGTTCATATGTCAAGAAATACCCAAAATACTAGAAACTGGAAATGGGTGCTTTAGAAACTTAGATGACTGCTGCAATCACATAGCTTTTGTATGCTCGGAAAGGGACAGGTCATCTCTACTGTCATTTCATCTGTCCCAGCTCTGGATTTGTGAAAAGGCTGGGAGGATTCAGAGGGCTGCTGGTAGACTTGCCCAGTTTGAAAAGGCTAATGGGGAAGTGTATGTGCTCGAGGCAACCTCTGGGGATATTGATGAATGAACATCTGGTAAAAATTAAGTATTACTTACTGCAATAAAAAAGCAAAATGCATAGTGGCCAACTGCCAGGAGATGGCTGATAATATAGAGTGGTTAACATTCTGCAAACTGAACAGAGTTCTTTTCTGCAGCCTTACAAGCACTTAAAAGCTGAAATAGAGCACGAATGGTACTTCCTGCCCCAGCCCCATTTAAGCATCTCCTTCTGAACTGTCAGGCATCTGCCTTCTGAAGTCCTAAGCAGTACTGCAAAGTGATTTGTGACAGTGACAGATGATTTATAGACAGGTGTGTTTTGTTTAGGTGGTCAAATTGTGGTGCCTTTGACAAAGCTGATCTTCATAGGAGGAATCTTCAGAAAATTTGATCTCTGATTGTAAAAAGGGCCAAAGATAGATTTTAAAGCTGGTGAAAATAGCCATCTGGTATTGAAATAACTTTCTTCTTAAACATTGCATCCTTAGTTGATCGGTCCATTCGGTTTCTGACACTGAGTTTGTACATATGAACTTTCTTGATGCTTGCTTCTGTGTCTTGACCAAAATAGTTTCAAATCATGACGAGTATATTTTACTCTATTAAGGTAACAATTCTGTTTACAATGCAGCAAAGTAAATTGTTAAGGAATCACAAGGTCTGGGTTTCCAAGGAACTTCAGAAGTTTCTAAAGAGCTTAATAAAATAATTTTGCTAAATTGACAGTATTCTCTATTAAAACAAATTAGACAAATCATGTGTTCACTGCTGTCAAGTGTCAACAGTGGCTTGATTAATGCAAAGTAATGTCTGGCTGATTGTTTGTAGCTGTCCATAAAATCTTGAGTTTGAATGTGGGGTTGTACATTAATGAGCTGGGGGAGCGTTTTTCACTCTTGACAATGGTCCAGCTCCAGATTTTGACCACTATTCAGAATTTGGAAAAGCAGAAGCTAAGTGATTTGGTTTGAATGTGCTGCCTTTGCAAGGGAGAGAACACCGTGTGCTTTCAAGTGCTTTTCAGCAAGGGGGTTGGCTTTGCCTGGTGTCTTTAGAGATGGCATTTTCTGCTTCAGCCCAGGGCTGACAGACCACCACTGCCCCCTTGTTTAACTACTGACCCACACTTCTAGCTTTGTTTTGCCAGCCCTGTCCCACCACCAGTCCAGAAGACCAGTATCTCAAGAAGGGTTATGAAAGTCCATACAAGCCTCTGTTTCACGATTACTCTTTCAAAACATAGTGATGCAAAGCCATTTTGATGGCAAAAGCAAGCCATAAAAATGCAGATTATGGATGTCATTTAAGCATTTAGCAACAATTTTTGACTTATCTTTTGTATACTTTTCTTTTTTGATTAAACTGCAGAAAATTGTGCTTACTTATAGAGTGCCACAGAACATGATGAAATATATCTTCTTTGCATACAGTTATACAGTTGCATGTATATAGTTATACAGTTGCACTAGATAGATTTTCCACAAATAGATGTAATTTCTGTAGATTATGAGAATTATTTTGCTGGAAGTCACTTCTACTGAATGATGGCCTTGGATATTTGGTATATCATCCTATGCTTATAAGAAGTATGTTCTGGTTCCTATAAAAGATCAGAGTTCTGCTCCATGTGAGCAACTTTATACACTGTGACAGAGCAAGCAAGGTTCATGTGCAGTACCTAGGTACTGATGCACCTGAGCTGACTTCTAGAAACCTGCCTGGGTAATTGTTTGAAATAGTATTTAGTGCCCCGAGCGTATGGTGTAAAAGTATTTTCTCTGAAAAACATCTTTCAGGTGCACTGTGTGTCAATCTCTATTTCTAGCCTTCATCGCATTCTAGCTGATCTTTGACCAATTTAAATAAATTGACCTTTGGGTTGTCGGAGATATAAGGGAATAAAGATGCGACTAAAATGTCATGAAAACTGCTTGGTTGACTCTGGGGATTTCTGCACCATGTTATCTTTTCTTTTATCTAAAGCTCGGTTCAGATATGCTTTGATTTTTGAGGATTTTTTAAAAATGTTTGTTTTATGTGCAAATGACAGCTAAAAAGTTTACAGATTCACAGCGTATGGGCTGTGTAAGGCTCTCTCAAGACTGCTTTTGATATGTGACTATATCCACAGAAAAATCCTTGAGCCCCTATTGCAGGCTTACTTTGTATGATAATACCTGGATCTTACACAATGTGTTTTGTCTGTGGGTATTGAGGCTTTCTATGGATTTGGTTTCATTTTCCTCATTTTACAGATAAGGAGAGGGAATAGGAACTGGGACATAATTGTTTAGGCGTGGGAGTGGGGAGACAGAAAGAAGGAAACATTTTTGTTTCCAGAAGGGCTGGGGAATGGAGGTACAAATAGCAACTGCCATGCCTGAAAACCCACTCTTGTACTCTGTAATACTGCATATGGTTTTCTCCTGGGCTTGCAGGCGTACAGCTGATGAGATCTATAATGTCTGGTGTTTGGTTTACATGACCATTTATTTTTATTTTGCAAAGGCTTTTAGTATCTCATGAAGACATGTTTATTGTGCCTTAAAATCTAATTTTCCCTTGCATGATTTTCAGCCTCTGGAGGACTTTCAGTATCTCGGCTGAAACCAAAGCCTGGTTTTCTGTTTGGCTCTGTCAGACAGAGGCTAAACAAAGAGGGGAAAAAAAAAAAAAAAAAAGGCAAAAAATCTGGGGAGCTTTTCTATTTCTATTTTTGTCCTGCAGCCTTATTTGGGTTCTGGTGGAACAGGAGTGTGGTATAAGACTGTACTGAATGCAGTACAAGTGGTGTTGGAGGAGAAATAGGAGGAAGAGTATTATCTTTCTGACTGCATGTTTAACGAGGCGTCCTTGTAGCTGAACGTCTTCATGTGCTTAACTAATTTGTTGTAAAACAAGGCTAGCTGACAGCAGTATTCTAAGGAATCTTAACTGGAAATGGTCATGCAAATTATTTGGCGCCTTTCGGTGACCAACAAAGCCATTAGTTTCCTTGGAGAATATTGAGAGGAGCATTAATTAAATCATCAAGAATGGACAGGAAAATGAGTGGTAGATAAGCAGCTGTTCAGAGGGAAGGAAAAAAATAAATACCATCGAGCAGGACCCATGGTTTGTGGGGAAGAGGGAGATCCTCTAAATGCTTGGAGACTGGCATTCAGTAGTGAGACCGCACTCTTCCTGAATCTTCCCAGCAGTCTTTTGAAAAGAGGCTGAGAGTCAGGGAAGTGAGCACTGGTCTTGGTGACCCTTCTCCACTAATGCCTTCCCTCCCTGCCACCTCTTGAGAACTGGCACAGCTTTCCTGTGCCAGCAGGCGTGTCTATCCTGCCATCTGTCCTGCATGCAAAGAGGCAAAGGTGCCAAATTTCAGCCAGGGTCTGGCAAGAGACTTTTTCCATTTGGGGTGGGAGACTGAAGAGAAATGGAGCTTTTCCCCACCCACCTTCCAGTATGCAGTCCTGTACGTGGTGCTGCCTGCTCTTCTGCAGTGTCTGAGTGGCGGAGGGTGAAGATGGTGCATGTAACCTGGAGCTGCTGCATGAGTAGAGTGCCCTTAGTTAATTTTATCAAGTCAGGCAGGGCAGGGAACTCAGTGAGGAGGCAGGGAAGAATCGTGATATAGTGAGGACAGTTACAGCACTGATATCTTCTTTTGCTCTTCTCCACATGCTAGCAGCTGGCTGTTTTTTCCCAATGCGCTGCTCAAAGCTGCTATAAACGGCGATCAAACTTGATCCTGCTAAATGCAAGTTAAAATGCCAGAACATTTCTCAAATCCTGTTTTGAAACTACAGGCTTCTAAGGCACTTTTCCCCTGATATTTTCTCCTCTTTATTCTTTCTTCTCCTGTGATTCATGAAGTGACCCTGTGCTCTTGTGCGTGTGAAAAATGCAGGCATTACGTGCATAACGCGTAAGATCACACAGAGCTACTTTTTGCTGGCACATTTGTACAAGTTCCTATTCTGTGTACTGGAATATTTTCATCCTGGCTTCTAAAATTCATGAGCAAGGGCAAGCTCTTATGGCAAGGGTTCTTATATTGGAAAAGAAATCAAAGGATCTGGAAATGTAGCCAATGACTGTACAGTAAAACCAATTTATCACATGCAACAGTATGTAAATGTATTTATTAGGAATGTGTATGTCCCTTGTTAGTATGTATCTTACTGCCACAGTATCTTTGACTGTGAAACATAATAGTGCTCTTTTTCCCATTTTTGCAGAGCTTCATCCTAAATAACTTCTTCAAATTAATTCTCTTGGCCTCTCTTCAGACTTGCTATTATTTTTCTTTTTTTACTAGCCATGTAGTGATGTGGTTGACCATGGTTTTTATATTCTGCAGGCCAGATCAACTACTTCCTGAAAAATATCTGACCAAGGACAAATTTCTGATGGGTTCTGCTTTCTGCACAGAAGCTAGATGGTGATGAGGCAGGAGCAACTTGTAGAACACAAGCTGCTCAGAGGCAGCTGCAGCAGTGGTGATGATCAGGAATTTATCTTTGGGAAATCTTTCAGTTCTGCCTCTGGTTAAAAAACAAACACCTCTCACCCCCCAAAAAAGTCAAACAGAAACAAGGTGGTGTACATATCATGGGCAAGGGAAGTTTGCTAAACCTAGATAAGGAGCAAAATATGACAGCTGGTGAAAGACAGAGGTGGTGTGGTGCAGGGGTGCTTTGTAGCAACATTTTCTGGAGCAGCAGGAAAGCTTTTGCGGTCGTCTTTACCTCGAACCACATCTGTGCAACATCTGTTGTTTGAAAAGCACATACCTATTATTAAGTGTACATAATTAAACTCAATTTCATCTGAAACAGTTTCATTTCTTATAATGACTGCACAGGCTGGTTCTCTCTCTATGGGGAAACTTTAGGAGTACATTTGAAGTAAGTAAGTTATAAAATGTAAGAGCAGCAAAGCTTTTGGCCTTGAAAAGGGTCAAAACTTCTGAAGACAACACCTTCCACTTGATAGTATGTTTCTGGAAGGAAAAATTTCTTTGTTACAATGTTTGTGTGATCCAACCAAATGTGCCATTCATGTAGCAGTACTTCAAAGTGAATTAAAGAAAGTTATCTGTCTTGTGTTTGCTGTCAGAGCCTGTGCAAGGTGAGGGGTGCAGGTCACTCTCTCCATGCCTGTCTCCAGTGGTCACCAGAGTGTCACTGCTGAAATGCAAGTGTAGCACAACGGCTGGTGATTTTATCTCTTTTCCAGTTGGTGAAAGCTGTACTGAAGGCTGGAAACACAAAAGCACTGAGCTTGGACCGGGGTGACTTTGGGAGAAAGAGGAAAGTAAAAGGCCCAGACTGCAGCTCAGGATATAAAAATCCCTTCCTTCCTGTTAAGCAGCAGCACAGGGATGGGGATCGGCACGGTGACCAGTGTTCACCCACTGGTGACTTTCCCAGCAGCTGTCATAATGTTATTCTTTGCAGCAGCCTCTTTTGTTTTTGTTAAGAAATTATTTCAAACATTTCAGCCCTGATCCTGTGAGAAGGAATTAAAAGTTTTGGCAGCTGCGCTTTATCCGTTGCTCCCTTCCCTCCCTCCTAAGACGCTTGTTATGGAGCTTTGGCCTTAATTACTGTCTGCAGTGTCCCTGGGCACTGGATGGGCGCAGGGCAGCCGGGGGCTGAGTGAAGCCTGGGTGAGTGGAAATGGCAATGCCCTGTGGTGAAGCAGCTGTAATAGGCTTTCCTGCTGGGAGTGAGGGAGCCCTTAATGGGAATTGAAGGCTTACGCTTGCTGTGGGTTACGGTTCACAGGCCGATGCGGGTGTTGTGCTGGGGATATACCGGTGCTGAGGGAGGGGAGAGGGGTACCCCATCCCCTCGTCACTGCCTCTTTAGCTCTTCATTGAAACAAGGAAAGCGTTGGTAGGAAGGCCCCAGAGTCTGGCTCACTGTGCGTGCTCTTCATAGTCTGTGTCTGGCAGCGGGTGGAGGGCCGTGCTGGTGCCCCGTGTGCTTGGCCGTGGCACGCAGCAGTGCCAGCATGTGTAACGGGCTTGGAAATGCCTGAGTGAGCCCAGCCTGCCAGGCACCACTCGGCAGAGAGGACCGAGGACCACCAGCCCCTCAGCCTGAGGAAACCTCCCTGAGGGAGCCCCCGCAGCTCTGCATCACGGGCCGGGGAGCGAGGCCGAGGCCCAGCCCGTCCCTCGTCTCTCCCTGTCCATGGCCGGTGCCCATCATGGCTCTGGAGGACGGCTCGCGGGTCTCCATCCCCAGCAAGCCAGGCGTTGCTTCTGTGGGGCCCAGAGGTCCCGCGGCACACCAGGGTCCCCAGGCTGCTGTGTCCTGGAAGCGGTGAGTCTGGGGTCCTCACGTGGCGGGGCTGAGGCCGGCACCCAGGGAGTGGAGCAGCGGGAGGGCACCTGGGATGAGATACAAACTTTGTGAGGAAAAACTGTCACAGTGGTATTTGAGGGTGAAACTTGGAGTGCGGACGTGCCTACAGGAGGGGATAAGAAAGAGCAGTGCTGAGAAATGAAGGCCTGAAAAGTGATGGGGTGCAGATGGAGGTGGGCAGGTGGAGGCAGGAGTGTGGGGTAAAGCCCAAGGCCAGCCGGGCAGGCAAACTTTGCCACAGAGCTGCTGAAAACATGGAGCCAGGCAGCTTTCGTACTCCTGCAGAGGCTCGGCAGGGCTGCTTGTCTCGGGATTGGTAGGGTCCTGGGCAGGATTGGGAGGTCATGCTGCTTAGCAGAATGGAGCAGGTTTGGAGCCACCTCAGTCCTATCTGCAGCAGCTGTCTGCAAGCCGTCAGCTGCAGACCAAAGGTGCTAAGAGATTGTAGATGAAAATTAAAGCACTGTAACAATGCTCAAGTCATCTGGTATAAAGTGGGGAAAAAAGTAGAAGAGGTGAGAGAAATGCAAGCAGGAGAGAGGGAGGGTGTGTTGTTTCTGCTGGAGTGGTGCTGCTTCTTCAGCATATAGAGAAGTGGACACACTTCTGCAGTGGTTTGGGATCATCAGTCTCTGGAGACTGTTTTTCTCTTTCCTTTTTTTCCTACAGTTAATTTCATACAAAAGGTCATGGCCTGATGTGGTCATGGCTGATTTGCAAATCCCTGCCGAGCCTTTTCCTGATCAGGAGGGTTGTGGATTGTTCTGCTTTTAGGACTGTTTGCTCAGGACCTTGGTTTGACTCTGGTCCACCTGTTTGTTATTCATACTGGCAAAGTTATCTGCACTTTTGCCTGAAGATAGGTTGTGATTTTTCTTGGTTTTGGAGTGATTTGCCTCACTGCTGATATAATTTAGACAAGGAAATGTAATCAATCAATCAGCATAGTAATTGCCTGTTTAACATTGATGACAATTGAGAAATTACCTTGCATTTAACAAGTCCTCTCTAGTGGAGACAGAGCTCAGAGGTCAGCACCTTCTGACTCTAAGGATCTACTCCTTGCAGGGGCATGTGGCTCTTATTTTTGGGAATACAGGGGCAGAGCAGCGTGGTTTAGCTTGTATTGCTTGTTGTGCTGGTGTAGTGTCCTTGAGAAGAATGGCATTGGTGAGACGTGGGATCATGGCTGGATGCTTGGCTAGCAGATCATCATAGGAAATATTTCCAAGAGAAATCATAGTTGGATCATGATCAACTGATGTCTGCAGTTACTCAGAGATTTAAAAATGAAGTTTGCTGGTCTTTGACAAGGTAGCAAAGGGGATATCATTCAGGATTTCAGCTGAGAGGGAACATGTTTTGTAAACTCTCTCTCGCATATGTTTCTGAAGAGGACCAGTGCATTGAAACAAAGGGAAAGGACAGCTTGCCTGTAGGACATGTAGAAGTCAAGAAGTGACATCAGTCGGTAAGCAGACTGTGAAGATGGAAGATTGGTTCCCGTGGTATTATTTTCGAAGTCATTAACTTTCCTTTGTTCAGGTAGCAAGACCCTGGTGGGGTTTGATCAACCTACTTTTCTTGTCCATCTGCATAACATCTTGCTTCATGGCAGATGTTTATAGCACTGTCCCAAAGTCCCTTTTCAAAATGCAGTAATCCAGAAAAAGAGCAGTTCCTGCAGACAAGCCTTTTCAAATAATTGGTCAGTGGACCACATAGTTCTGCTTCTGTAAAACCACTGCTTCTGCTAGTTGCAATGCTAGAAACATGTTAAAAATGTACGGTTTTGTCCCTTCCTCCCTTGACAGCTGCTGGTTGGTGATCCCAGTTAACTTACACTGCCATTATCAGCATGAGCTGACTGGTTATGTTCAGCAACCACCAAAACCTCATACATTTTCCCAACAATTTGATTTCAGAAGTTCTCCTGACAATGAAATAATAATAAAATGGGAAATCAACAAACACTGCTTGAGATCATGACAGAAAAATAAAATAGTTTAAAGGTCAGTAAGTGGCATTAAAATATAAAATCTGAAAGCACGTGAAAACAAACAAGTTTTTGGATAGAAAACATCAGTAGTTTTGAGCACACCAGAAATCTGAGCTCCAGCCCAGGTGCCTGCAGTTGACTATGTCCATTTAAACCAGGGGCATGTCTCGTTGGTAAGCAGCTCTCAGTAGTACCAGTGTGAGTGGGTTTGAGTTTCTCATTCCCACACACGTGCTGTACCGTACCAGTGTAAGGTTTTTAAGATGGCTGAGCTCTTCAGCTGATGGAAACTCTCTGGTTCCTCTCCCCTTCACCTGCTCAGGCAATTGGTTGATCCTTGTGTGGCACTGAGCTGTTTTGCACAACCTCAGTGCCAGTTGTGCCAGCACAAGATAGTCTCCTCCCCTCTGACTTTTTTTGAAATTTAATGTGAAATGAGGGTGTTAGTTCCTTCTGCCATTCTCCATTTCCTTATCTGAATGGATGTTGAAATTCTTGTGCTGCCACAACTTGCAGCAGGGAGCATTTAGTGGTATGAGTGATAGGAACTGCTGTAAGCCACGGTTAGTTCCAAACACATCACATCACCAAGCCACAGCCTAAGTCCTGCTG
>NW_008628039.1:43246-50701 GCF_000691845.1 Merops nubicus | reverse complement strand
TTCAACAGCAGAAATATGTGAATTACATGGTAAAATTTGCCCATTGTGAATTCGATATAAAATAAAATAGTTAATGCCAACTTGGACATCCGTTATGAGGTGCCTGTAGCTTGTCGCACAGTTGTTCTACACAATTGAGTCTCTGCTTGTTGTTCAGACTTCCAGTGGAAGTTTGGTATGTGTTTTCTGAAATCTTTTTTAAGACAGTCTTTTGACTCTTTAACACCTTAAAAAACCAAAACCTGAAAAACTTCCACTGCAATCTAAGCAGAGGAGAAAATCGCATCCTAAACTATCAAATATCATTAAAAAACAGCTGATGAGGATTTTGCTGTGGATCCTTGCATGCTGTTATGGTCATTTTAGCGGCTTTTTATTGGGCTATAGGAATGTACATCATTAAGTGATGTACAGAAACTAAGACAAGATACAGCTCTAGAAATTACACTGAAACGCTGCATCTAAACCAGCCAGGAAGAGAAGGATAAACCTTGTCAGGTCCCATTTTTGAAGACTCTTCAGGGCCCTGGGTTACATAACAAATGAGCCGCCAGGTTTCCTACCTTGTTGGCTCCTGGTTTGATCAAGGAGGGCACTCGCTCTCTCTCGCCCATCTCCAAAGGCTCTCCATGGACACCAGATTGCAGAGCAGGTGCTATATAACCCTGGCTCTCTAGCAAGGTGATGGAGTGCATTTGCTTGTTTTGCAGCCATAGTTATCTGTGTTATAATTTACAGAGGTTCCTTGTTCTGTGAGGAGGTTTAAAAAACAATAAATCAAAACCCCACCCTGTGTCTTTATCTGTCCACTTTCTGCTACTGTGAAGTAGTTGGCAGCACGCTGCCTGGCAGTATGAAGCCATGCCTTGCCAGAAGGCTGCCAGGTATTTTTAGCATAGCCTGTTTGGCAAGGAAAGAGGAAAGCATCCCTCTTTCCACCCTGGAAGGAACAGGGATTGCAGGCTACAGTGCAGTTGGATGGTGCTGGACTGTTGCTTTTCAGGTCTTAGTGCGGTAACTGGTTGCCTTCACCTATTTTTGTATGGAAATGTTTAATGCATGGGTGCCACAGCTGCCTTAGCTTTTGCCTTTCCTTGTCTGTCTCTCCCGATTTTTTCCTCTCTTTGTCTCAAATTAGCACCACAATTAAAGTGTGAAGCCTGCTGGCAGCTAGCTGGTAATTACTGTATGATAAAAGAGAGGAACATCTGTCAAAGCCAGGACAAGATAGCAGCTGTAATTGATTGCCACATCATGGAGCTTGACCATCAGCAGATGGCTGCGGCCAGGTTGTAATAACCCATCCCAGCGGTGGTCGCAGGGATTCAGAGTGACCCTTCTGAGGTGACTGTCTGGGAGCTGCACACCTTCAGAAGCAGCCACGTACGGCTCCATCCTCTGCTTCCTTTATTTGATTTTAGGTATTGATTTCTTGATTCCTGCTCCCCTCTGCAGCCGTGCCACAGCGCAGCATATGCGGCTGCTGTCGCCGGGCAGGGGGAGCAGGGCAGGGCAGCGAGGCACTGGAGCTGCGAGCGATGACTCGGTGGGAATTGGCAACACTTGGTGCTCTGCGGCACGGGAAGTGCCTCCAGTCACTGAAGCACAGAAGCAAGTACAAATTCACTGCAAAACAGAGGGATCCCTTCAGAGGCAAGCTTTTAAAAAGCAAATTAAGCCCCGTTTACTGCGGGGCTTCAGCATCAGAAATAATCACAGGGCAAATACTCAGCGATTTATAGGGTTTGGTCCCTGTGCCCTGTTCGCAGCTCCTGCTCTCATCTGTATTGTGTCTCAGTGGTAGAGTTGACAGGAAAAGCTTGGAGTTTCTTACAGCATCACAGCTGATAAAACCTGCAGACTAAGACTGACTGAAGAACTGTTGTTGTTTCCACTACAAGGTTGGTTCTGACCGCGTTGTTGGAGCGCATTTGTGGCGGGTTCTGTTGCCGAGGAAGTAAAGAATGAATAATTCGTAGAGAAGGTTATAGCTCTTATTATGCATAATGGCACTTGCTTTGTGGTAGCAATGAGATAAGGCCTGAGGAATCACATCTGCCCTTACTCTGCAGTTTTCCTTTTCTAGTCGCATAGGTGTACACAGAAAGCACGTGGGATTTTTCTTTTCCAATGCCTTCAAACCCAAAGCAGTTAAGTGTTCATGGCAGGGGGGTTGAAGGAATTTTCTGTTGTTTTCCATGAGAAAGCAGAACGTTTCCGTGTAAATGAACTGCAGAAACTGGATGTGAATCCCAAACTCTGCAGAGAGCCTGAATAGCTGCTGCCATTCAGCTCTCCTGGTGTTCAGTCAAAGGGTTAATTGTTAAACAATTAGTGCTGCATTTCAAAGGCAATAAGACAAATTAGCTCAGGTATCAGGAGCAGTTTCACCTTGCACACAGCCCTCCTCCCATCCTTGCAGTGACTCAGTTGGACAGAGCTTCCTGGGTTATTGTGTAAAACAGCAGCTTGTTTTAAACAGTGCAATCTGTCATTAATTCAGCTAATAAATCACAGCGTAAGAACAAGAGTCTTGCAAGATTAACATCTACAATCAATTGGGAATTACAACATTGGCTTTCATAGGCAAAGCTGATCGTTAAGTCATGGAAAATTTATTACCTTACAAATCTGCTTATAAAAAGTGTTGACTTGAAGCCTTTATAGATTGTACTTATTATTATCAGATATTCACAGTTTTTGGATGAAAGGTTAAATAACTACAGTTGTTGTGCTCTGCGTTTTCATTGAATTACAAAAAGCAATGGGCAATTTTCTAGAGTAGACTGAATTTTTTGTAGAATGATCCTATTGAAGTATGCAGTTCTTGTGAATCACAATCCTCTTAGCATGACAATACCTATGTTCAGTGTCAGAGGAGGCCAAAAACGTCTTGTTAAGTGTTCAAACAAATCTTCAAACCATTTTTTCTGGGTGCAAACCAAAGTGAGGTATTTTATTTTTCCTCTGTCTGCAACGGGAGAATTCTCTTGGAGCCATTGTCAAGGCTTTTGTATCCTGTAATAAGAAAAAAAAGTCTGTGGAGATTTCCTGTTAAGAAAAACATTAGATACCTGTGCAAAATAAAACACAGTGCAAAGAACATACTGTACAGTGAGTCCTGGATCTGTTGTGATAGTTTGGAGTTTCTCCATCCCTAAAGTTAAGCACCTGCTTAAGTGAGAACAGGGATTCTGCTCCTTAAATATCAGTGTAATTTCTGTTCAAAATAACCAGAAGGTAACAGGACAGTGTGTACATGATAGTAGATTTTTGTGATGTGGAGGACTTGTAGCCTTAAATTTAATTGGAAGTGTTACTGGTGGCAGCTCACCCTGAGTGAGACTGAACAGCTGAATCCTGGAGATAACTAAGTTTCTGTTTTGGTGGGTTTTTAGCTAGACTTTTAATAGTTGCAGCATTTTAAAAGAACAAAATACGGTGAGGTACAGATATGATCCTGGTAACTGGTCACTTGGCACCTGTTTAGGTATTCAGGACTCATTTCCTACCTTGTGGGTAGAGTGCTTCCCTGGGCTGGAGAAATGCAGGAGAACAGATAGCAGAAGGATCCGAAGGCAAGTGTTGGTGTCCGTCTTAACCTGATCTGGGAAGACCCCTTTTATATATATATGTGTTGTCCTATTTTTTAGTAACAAAAGAGCTACAGATGAAGCTGGAAGCTGGAGCAAAGGCAGCAGTCAGTGAACTAGAAGTTCAGCGTTTTAGGTGCGGGATCTGGAGCCTGGCTTGCTGGAGGCTGAGGGCAGGAGAGGAGGTGATGTCAGCATCTGGGGCTCATGCCAGTTTGGTGCCATTCATGCTTCACGCCGGCCTCACAGCCCTGCTGACAGCCGTCTCCAGAGAGAGAGCAAGAAAGTGAAGAAATGGAGGGGGAGGGCAGAAGATGTAGGGCAAATAGCTTTGAAAAAAGAGACGAAGAGAGAGAGTAAATGCAGGAATCAATAAATGAAGAAGAGCCTTTATGTTCTGTGGGCAGGGTGCAGTACCAGCTGGGATTACCTGAAGCCCTGGTACAGCTTCAGAAATCAATTCCCTGTCCCTTCACCCCTGTGCCTTGTTGGTGGCATCTCGGGGTTAGTGTCCTTTGCATTTATATGCATTCCAGAGTGGTGGAGACAGTGGCAGCCAGCACACTTGACATGGAGAGCCCCTTTGTGCTCCTGCCTCCCGCGCGAGCAGCAGGTCAGCAAGTGAGCAGAGTTTGAATAAGCAGCCCTTGTGTCTTCATATGTCTCTCTGATCCCTTGAACAAAACCAGCATACGAAAGGCAGTAAGGCAATGTGAAGGCCTCCTAAATGTCACCGTAATGTCAGCAGCACTGGGAGCAGAACTGCCTCCAAAGAGCAGAAAGCTTTGTAATATTTATAGAAACAGAATTTGTTAAAAATACATTTGCGTGTAACAGTTCAACCTTTTGGAGTCTTCACTCCTTTCAACTTTGGGAGTGGGTGGTGAGTTGAGAGTCTCTGCATGTGTTTCAGGTTGGGTTTAAGTTGTCACAGGCAGGTTGTGTTCCTGGTAAATGCTAGAAATCTGTGAGTTTGGTAATTTTGTAGACCAGGGAACAGGCACCATCCTTTTACCAAAGGAGCTCGAAGTATTTTGAAAGAAACATTTGTTATCTTTCTCCATCTAAACATGAAGGGCCTCCGGGACCTGTTTTGCATTTGCAAATCAAGGGTAAATGTGGTTGGTGCAAAGCAGACAGTGACTTGTCTCCTACCATGTAAAAAGTCAGACGCAACACATGGGATAGCTGGCACTCTGTCCCTGGAAAACCTGGTGGTGTCTCTTGCAGGCTTGAACTCTGGAACTGACTGCTGAGAACAATGCAGACCTGTCTGCTTGTCTTTGCAGGGCCTGCTGCCTTTAGCTGCACTGTCTTTGTGGTGTGTCTTGTCACCATGATCACAGCCATGTACTGCTTTTACAGCATAACAAAATAGACCTGGAAAACAACCAGGAAATGGGGCGAGAGAATGCTGTGAAATTATCGCAGCTAAACCTGTCTCTTGCCCCATGCTGTGCAGGACTCCCAGGGATGGCTCTGCTCTTCCATGCTGCCCACCAAACAGCAGTGGTGGCTGGCAGCAGGTGGGCAGTGTCCCACCTGCACCATCCCCAGGCTGGTTGCCTGGCACAGCCCCAGCCCATTTGAGCACGGTCCATGTGTTGCAGGGAGCAACTTCTGCTGTTGGCACTGTTGAAAGTGGTGCCACTTCAGGGCATCAGGTGGGGTTCTCACTCAGACCAGCCACCTGAGGACATGGGCACCTATGCTACAAAAAAAACTATTGCCTTTAGCAAGGAAGAAATGTTGTTTCTCCTTCTGGTGGATTTTTTATTCCTTGCCCTGTTCCATAAAGGTCAGTGCTTCTCCAGGTTAGGGGAGCACCCTTTTACCATGGTCAGTCAGCACCACATCCGGGACTGCTAAATGACAAAATACTGCCTAACAGATGCTGTGAATCCCTCTCCTTTCCCTCCCCCCATTCCATCTCTTCATTGCTTGAGTTCCTGATGCTTCTGGCAAGCAGGAGGCTGGATTGATGCATTGATTTCTGATTTTCAGCTTGATACTACAGAAACCTGGCTGTACTGTTCCCGTTTACCTGAGCTTTGTTCCAGCAAGCTGGGAAAAATATCTCCAGTGCTACCAAGACTATGTTGTTTGAATTGATCAGGCAGCAGCTGTGTTTTAGAGCACAGTGTAAGGCTAGATATGATATATTCCATTGTGGGAGTAGGAAATCATTCTTTTGTTCTGTGTGTTTGACATTATGCAACATTTCCTGGTACCAGATCTGCTACTGTGCTGCCTGCCTCTTGCTGGTGTCTTCTTGTGTGTGGCAGCAGGCTGGTAGAGCAAAGCACTTTAGTGCCCCTGCTTGCTCAAACCATATGTTTTGCAAAGGAATTTTCTCCCTCCCTCCCCACTGTTCTAAGCAGGAAAGATCCAACAGGATGTGTAACAGCTACTGCTTGTTTCTCGTCCCTGCAAATGAAAGTCATTGAAAAAGACACCACTTTAACACTGTGAACTGAAAGCTGCCAGAGCTCAGATGCAGGAACCAAACCCTGCGCACACGTTGCTCTCACAGCGGGCAGGCTCCAAATCTGGGCAAGGCCAAAGAGGGGGAACCACAGGAGCTGTCCTGGGTCCAGTTAGATCCGCCGTTGTTTGTGGGCTAACACAAATGATGTCTTTACATTCCTTGTCCCCTCTCACCACCACTGCTCACACAGGAGCTGAAAATCCAGCCAAGTGAGCGTGGCTTTGTTGTACTTGCTCGGGATGGCTGCAGAGTGGATGGAAGGAGAGGTGCTGCCTGCTCGGGGAATTAATAGTGTTCCTCAGCAGTTAGTGGGCACTTTGATTACAGTGCTTTTGTTCTTAATGACCACTTGACTGCAGGTGGTGAAGGATGGTTTTAAAATGTCCTTTTAAAATTACTTTCAGACTCCACAGAGGAATATAAAATCGTACTTTTTCCCCTTCCAACAGAGCTCTAGCACTGCTGCTACCTGCTTGTGGCATATAGAAACACACGCACACCTTTTTGATACATCTCTTTTATCAGTCTCTTCTTGTACTTTTTTCCCTGTGGGCGACTAAATTGCTCCGGAGGGAGGAGAAGGAGGAAGATTAGTGAAACGAGTGTTTATCTGTCTTAATTAGCACTCTGTTGACAGAAATTATTTTGAGTATTTGCTGCCTAGTAGTTTCTGCTCATGTAAATATGTATATTTTTTTTAACTTGAATTGACATGTTTATTTCTTGCACTAAGTTACTGGTACAACTTATCACAGCTGGCTACTAGTTTCATTTTGCAACCAGACACTTGATTTTTTTGGTTAGTCACTTGCCCTCCATTTGCCTGAAGGGATCTCATAGGCAGTACTTAGGATACACACTGGGTGGTTGAAAGCAGGGGAGCTGAGCTCTAGGAAAAAACTGGGGTTACCTCTTTTTGGAGAACCACCAATAGAGGTTTGGAGCTGCAGTGCAGCCCTTGACTATGAAGGTAGTGTGATTGCTCAGGGTGGCTGCGAGGAGGCTTCCAAGAAAGAAGGTGGCAGGACATGCTGTCTGCAGAAGTAAACAAACTCATTTTTTTTGCCGGGTCCTCTACCCTGTATGGTATCAGCAGGTAGGGAAGGAATGATGGGTAGAAGGGCTTGAATGCTGAGTAAAGGCACTTTTTGTTTTCACTGGGGTTTTTTGAAGAAGGCGCTAGCTTGGTTCATTAATCCTCTGATGCATATGAGAAGTTATGTAGCAAAAGTTCAACTGTTCTGCACCTTGGAGAGGTAGTGAAGGATCTCAAGGGTTTTGAAGGGATTTATGGATTTATTTGGATCTTGTCTGTGTAAAAACCAATCCAGCTCTTCTAGCCCATAGCTTTCTGGAACAGGTGCTGTAAAAGTG
>NW_008628039.1:8183-43215 GCF_000691845.1 Merops nubicus | reverse complement strand
GGGGACTTCTCCAAGAGCAGTATGCATTGGTGTCTGATGCTCATAAATATCTTCACAAGCCAAAGGTAGTGTTTGGTGTGACAGTTTTCTGCAAAAGCCCTTTTGTAGCATTGTGGTGGTGTACAGTTACCCACCAAGGAAAATAAAAATTCATAACATGATGCAATGTTAATATGCAAAGAGGTAATTTTCTCCCCGTGCTTAGGAGAAGAGGTCTCCATGTAGTGTCATCCTGGGTTTAAATTGTCCTGGTCACTAGTGGCTCGGTTAATCTCAGGGCTTTATTTTTCTAACTCTAAAGTGAAAATAACACATAGCCGTGGAAGTGGAAGGTTGCCATCACTAATTTTTGTTGAGTGCCTTGAAATCCTTATGTGGAGGATACTATAATAGCTGGTCTTTCAGGCTTTGTGGTATTGCACTAACAACTTCCGACAACAATCCCTGCCTGCCCTCTTCTCTTCTGTCTCCCCACTCTCTGCCTTGGGCTTTTAAAGAAATGCGGCAGGCCCATTTCGATTTTGAACAGAACTTTTCAAATCTGGTGTGAAAAAAGCCTGCCTCTGTGGTTTACTGACTCCTTGGGTAATGTCCCTTTAAAGCAGCAGCTGCTGCCAAGGTCTGGACGCCATGGTCACTAAATCATTTAGAGCTGTGCTGTAGCTGAGGGCTTCCAGCTTCGCCTTTTGTTACTGTCACACAGTGGGACCTGGAGGAGAGCCAGGGCTGCAGGCGCCTATTGTGCAGGAAAGCCACACATCTGCAGTAGAAGACGAAAACTGGATGTCAGCTGCCTGAGCAAAACTTCTCAAAAGTGGTGTTGTAAAGCCCTGAAAGGGGACTGGCAGGTTCCCTCTCCCCTTCCTCCCCCCCCCGGCCCCAGCTTCTTGATGGTGCAGCCAGGCTGTTCCAGCGTGGTTTGAATTCTGATCTGTTTCTGTGTTTTTAAGCTCTACCTTTCATTTTGGTGGAGGGGATGGTGGTGGCGAGAGAAGCGTGGCCAGAATCTTTATAACTGTAATAGACTGCAACAAAAGGTCTATTCACTTCTTGATGAACCAGGGATTTATGTGCATTAGTCCCCACTCGGTAAGCAGAGGGGAAGGCTGCCCGATGAATGGAGAAAATTCCTCTATTCTGTGCACCCCTCACTCACCCCCTCATACCAAGTCAGTCTGCAGTGTCTGACAGGGCTGTTTAGTGACTGGGTATCAGCAAATTCTGTGCTTGGGTTATGGAGGAAACGAAGTGTTTCTGCTCTTGGCTTGCTTGAACGTTCACACATCAGCAGGAGGCCTTTTATTTATTTTAACTTTCTATTAATTTTAGTTTTTAGACCAAATGTATGCAAACAAGTTAAGTAGGGATAGGTTTACATCACAGCCAAGATAATTGTTACTTGTGTGTAATGTGTGTATATATAGTACAGAAACAACATGCTCGTCTTATTCGTGCAGCAAGGAGTGATTGCTCTCAGTCTGAGCATTTGTTGTAGCAATACCGGCAAGATTTTAGAGAAGGTCCATGCGGCTGGATGCTGTATGAACGAGTGCAGCTTGTCTCAAGGACAATATTTGCAGTGGTAAAACAGTGCGTGATAACAGGGTGGAGTAAGCAAAAGTGAATGAGTTTAAGAGCTGACTCAAAAGTTCCGAACAGAGATGGATTTTTTTTTTTTTTCCTTGAATCAAAAGAATAACTGTTTCTCACAACATATTTCTCTACCCATCCCAGCTCCCAGTACTTCCTCAAAGGCTGTTTTCCTGAGAGGTCCCGAGGTCAGATGTAATCCACTGAGTTTCCTCAGGGCAGAGGTGCTGAGCCTGCACTTGGGGTGGATCGGACTCCCACCAGCCACTGCCTGTCCGAAGCCAGGGCAGAGCAGCACAGTTACAGTGGGGTGTTGCAGAGTTGCTTGTGGATCTCAGTCCCTTGAGCTCCTGATCAACATTTGAAATAGCTGAAGCTACTGATGCGAAACATGTGAATAGTGTAGAGGCCAAATTTGCTATATAGCAGAGTTTTTCTGAGAGCATGTGTTGACTGGGGAGTATTATTCAAAATAGCAACGTATCTACATTAAACGTGGTGTAATACAGAGGAAACCAACCAAGTCCTGTGGCATTCAGGCTCTTCCTGTCAACTAGTGCAGCAGAGGTCTGACCCTTGGTGTGTGCTGCAGTCCTTTTGTACCTGCAGGAGTCTGACGGGGGAGGATAGGAGGAAGCGCGGCTTGCTGTGTAAAACAAAGCGGAGGGCTGGAAGGAACAGCTGGTCTGTAAGGAGCCTTCTGCTGATCTAGATTTATGTTCCAATGAGACACAACTTGGACCCATGTACCCATACTAAGGGCAGAGCAGTGTACATGCTTGGGTGCTGGAGAAGTGTCTTTATCCTCTTTCCTTTGCACTCTGCGTTGGGAGCTCCTTTACTCAGGCTCCTGCATGCCAGCAGAATACAATGTAAGTCTAGGCACATGGAAAAGACAAGTTCTTAATTCCTACCAAAAGCAAGTTCTCTTAATTATCTCCTTGGGCAGGTGTGGGAAGAACCATGGATTTTGTTTCTTCTTTTAACACGTAAGCATGACCCTGTGCTACAGTTCATGAAGTCAAAGCTGTGAATCCCACCTCTCCTGGGGTTTTGTACTATCTGTCTTTGTCTCTGGGATAATATGCCAAGAAAAGTCTCTGGATTTATGACACCACAGCCTGACTGGATTATGCTAGCAGTATATTTGGAAATGCAATTGGTCTCTTGAAACCAAAAATAACAGTGCGCTATCTTTCATATGGCTCTCATACTGCTGATACAGCTAATGATTAGAGAAGATTTGGAAAGAGTTAGAGCAAATCATAAAAATAAATCTGAACTGAGGTAATATTTCAAGAGGAAGCTTTGGGAAGTCTAGGCATGTCATGTTTTCTTGATTAGAGGTCACTCAGCCTTCATGCTGTCTCACTATAGTCAGTTAATTCTCTAACGTCTGTGTGTTAGCACCTGTATCTGCTCTGACTGAACTGAAGCTTTATTCTTCAAGGGATTATGTTTTGTAGCATTCTGACAGTCTACTTTTATAGTTACTGACAGCTGTAGTTGAATTTTGGAAGGTGGATTAGTCCTCTTCCCTTTTTTATATGTTCCTCAGCAGAGCTCACCTGCAGGACAGACGAAGAGAGCTGTCAGGTACTGGCAGCAATGTTGCAGCAGCACAACAGCGGATGGGTTGGGCTCTAGTCACTATGATGGTATTTGGGCTGCAGACATGCTGCTCTGGTGCCTAAAACACCAAACAGGAAATCTGCTAGGGAAAGGGGAAGATTGATGCTAAAATTGGCAATAATATAGTCTCCAGTAGGATTTGATTTCTGAAAGAAACAGCCAAGTTTTGATCTGGAGGATTGTTGTGCTACTAACAATGTTCAAATGGGTCTTAATAGGCAGGAGTTTGAAGCAGGAGCCCCTGTGAATTACTGATGTGTTCATCTTGGTAATGACTTGCTGTGGGAGGGGGTGTGGGATGTGGTGGTTAGTGGTGTGATGGCCCATAGCTGATACTAGCAACCAGGGTCTTTAGATTATGCAAATGACCGATGCATTATTAGTGAGGCACTGTTCAATTTTTAATGTAGTACATGGAAGCATAGTGATATTACTGCCATTATTTAATTAGAAAGTTGTCTGGGTAACCATTGCAATCCTACTTGGAATTTTTGCATGTTAATAACTGCTTTATACAAAGTTGGGAGTGCCTGGTTTTAATAACATCACATGTGTAAATACTGTTGTGTTCAGATTGCTAAGACCTTTTAGCAATACTGAGGGGAGTGAAGCAATCTGTATACAAATGTTTAAACTTCATCCTGACCTTGTAAATCCTGTTTTCTCCCCAAGTGCAAATCTGGTGCAAAGCAAACAGCAGTGCTTCAAAAATAACCCTAATTAGCAATTAGCTGCAATAAATCAAGCTTGGATGGCATGCTCAGTGCTGTTGGATTTGATACTATATTATGGCAGAGTTGTGTAACAGACATTTAACTGGTTTAGCTGGTAGCACTGCCTTTCTCACATGAAGTGAAATATCTAAATGTCATTTGAGTTTCAGCAGCAGTTCAGCTGATGGTATATATGCTCCTCGTTTGGTGGAGTCCTGCTTTCTGCATACAGATAACAGATAATCTTAGATAGCTATGTGCTCCTGAGCTACTGGTGTCTTTATTCAGTATTCATAAATAGAAAAATTCAGCCATTCTAGTTCCCCTCTAAAATGCATCAAGTTCAAATATAATGATTTCTGATATCAAGCAGAAAAAGTGAGGTCATTAGAAGGATCTGGGGGCTAATTGGGCTTGTAAAAATGCAAATGGTATTTTGATGATGTTCTAACCAGATGATGAGAAGTGCATTTTTATGGCCCTGGATACATGAGTTTTTTAAGGTCCTTTGGAAGTAACTGGAAAGCTATTCAGTGTTTTATAACATCTCATGCTGTTCGTAGTACTGGAGTTGTGATTCTTTTCTGAAAACAAGAATGTGTGGTTTTGAAGCAAAGCTTTAGCAGTTCTGCATCTGCTGGTGGTCTCAAGTGTGGAAAGATGACAATGGTCACCACAGCAGCAGTGAAATGCCTCCTTAGCACCAGATGAAAAAAAACCCGCATTTAAATGTAATGTTTTTATAAATTGCTGTTAATTTTCCATAGCAATGAGGGTTTAAGGCACCTTTCAGCACCGCTGTAGGGCCTGGTTGTGTGGCTCCAGCAGCGCGTGGGGTCTGGAAGCAGCAGCAAAACAGTTCCTGTCGCTGGAGCCCCTTTGGTAGGAATCAGCCTACAGCTTTACCAGTGTTCTACAGTTTTACCAGGTGTCCGTGAGTCAGTCTGCAGTGGTGCCGTGCAGGCCAAGTGACTAATGGATACTGCACCGGCAGATTTGCATTCCTGGGATAGTAATTTAAGGGTGGAGCTCTTTGCTTTCAGTGGTTCTGTTGTTTTGTTTTTGTTTTGTTCTGGCTGGTTTGGACATGTATTGCACAAGTGAATTCTTGTTTGCTCACTTTGGAACTTTGTATCGCTGTTAGGTCAGTGTTTTGATAACACGAATTTGGATTTTGGGGGAGCTCGCTGCATGTTTTGTCAAATTAAAATGTCAGTGCAATATCTAAAAAGCAAATACTGGTGAATAAATGTCTTTCAAAGCAGTGGTATTAATAGAACTTTGTATTTTACATAGTGTTTTCGGGGTTTTTTTCAGTGCTTTTACAGGTTAGATAAATATTGCCATTAGACATCTGGGTCAGGTGCTGAGACTAGGAGCCTTTTCCATCGATTCCCAATCTCAGACCTCAGTTAAAATATGACACTGACTGGATTTATCTTTATTTAAATTTGCTACAGAGTGAACAGTGTGGCCCGATGTTACATTCAAGGTATCTAAAATGACCATAATTCATCTTCTGACTTGGTCAGACAATGTGCTTTTCTTTTGTTTAAAAAAGCCAGTATTACACTCTTACACCTCAGTTTCTTTGAAAGAGAATGTAATTATTGGTACTAATTAAGATGCTGGATCCCTCATTTATCACTAGCTGTGTTCTCAATGTAGTTTACCTGATTCCTGTCTTGATTTTTACCGATGCCTTACATAATAATAATGCTGTTCTTCTAGATTGCTTTTCCATTTGTGAATGGACTGTGCATTGCTGAGGTTGTACCGAGGCGAGCGTTGTACTGTTGTGTAAGGAAGGGGAAGGGAAAAGCAGGTGACCTGAGGTCTGGTTTTGTTTGTAGTTGCAGGAGCTCTTGGTAGCTCTGGGTTCTAGAGGGTAGGGGAAAACATTGCGTATTGCATGATCGAGTAGCAAAACTGACCACTTAGTTTTGTGACTTAGTAAGTTTTGGGGAGGTGGAAAAAAGTCACAGTGCTCTTGCAAGGAAGTCCCATAAAACCTTTAATTCTAGATGTGCAGGTGGGAAGGCTCTTTTATGGGGTGAAACCCATAAATTGGAAAAGCAAAGCAACTTCCAGGTGATTATTTAATCCATGTGCAGAGAGAGTGTGTATGGCTTTTAATTTGAAGGAAGTGCTTCCTCTGGGACTGTTTTTAAGTCTTTTGTTCTTAACATTTCTTGCTGAGCTTTCCTGTATGTCATCACTCTGCTGAGGCTTGTAGTTGTAAGGCTAGGCAGCTGCTTTTAGGACAAGGTGCTGTTGGGCTGCTCCAGGAGGTGTCTCTGGTACTGACCCCAACAGGTCTGCCTGCTTGGCCAGGTCTCAGGGTTGCCTGTGTGAGTTCTTGCCTGGTGTATTCTTCCATATATTATAAAGCAGATTTGACTGAATTCATTAATCAAATTATGTTCTCTGCAGTTACAGAATTTTAGGATTTACACCAAACAAAGCAGTGTTGTATTTCTCCCCATATTTTAGGTGTTCTGATAGCATGCTTTGAATTTGTATGCAAAGAGCTTCTCAGTCTATTTTGAGGACATGTAGTTTCATTTTGAACACTACTTTAAAGGATGCTGGCTCTTACTCAAGTAATGAGCAAAATCCCTTAGCAATTCCCACCTTCACCTGGAATTTGTGTTGTCTTCTCCATAAGCTTTCTCCACTCAGAACTGACTGTATGTCATGTAGTAGCAAAGATGTTGATAGCGTTGTCAGCACCAGCTGTCCCTCTTTGCAGCCGTTTCTTGTACTGGATTATTTACTACTGGGATTTATGCTATGTATATAGTGTAAAAGTTTTATCAGTTGTGCATGTAAACTACTACTGGGTGCAGTCATGGTCTCCGAAGTGTTAGAAGAATGCTAAAGGGAAGGACTTTCATTTAATTGGTTTTATCTGTGGTTCCAGATTTATTCATTCTTCTCTTTATCTGTAGTTTAACAAATAATCATTCTCCATTATTTGACACATTATATGGCCGAGTAATTATGTTCTAATTACGGAATCCCTTAAATGCAAGGTATAGTTTCACAAAAGATTTGGGTCTTTTTATTAACTGTAGGCACATTTCCATGGGCTCTTCTTTTCAAATAACTGTAAAGGTTCCCAGTACTGGAAATGTGTAATTCATAATGTGTCTTATTGTGCAGACAGTGAAACAGGTATGAGTAATATAAAGAAGAATAGAAAGGTTTGAAGGGCAACTGTTAGCCAAAAATGTTAGGTTAGTGCTTTCAGTGCAGGCTGCAAGGATCACACTCCTTAAACTTTAGCTGAACTGAAAGGGAGGAGGGTCTCTGACTAATAAAATTACAGCGTGATATACTGAAATGGAAGGAGGAGATTTATGTAGTTTAATGTTCCTGTGACTAGCGTCATTTTTTGATGAGTCTTTTCTGAATATCTTTCTTTAATTCAGGAAAGCACTAAAGGATGTGCATTAGGTGACTGCTAGAATAGTTCAGTACTTCTCCAAACTGAAAGTTAATGACGTTCTGTAACTAAAAAGCAACTCACTAAAGACTTAAAATATAGTGTCACTGACAGCGTGGTTGCCATGCCTCTTGTCTGGAGTATCTGAAGTGCTGCTGTTGTAGGTTTAGGGCCCATTGTTCACTGATGCTTTCCTGGGTAAAGGCCTTGTATTGTCTTACTAAATGTGCTCAATTACAGTTGCCTCCCTCATACTTGTACAGGTTATTTCCAGTAGTCATGTTTGTTCATTTAGGTGACAATCTCCTTGTCTTTCCACTGGGCAGTGATCTGGCGAGACTGAGTGTGCTTGAAGAAAACATTGATGTGCTGGTAAAGCCAAAGGTGCCTGGTCTGTTAGGTCATTTTTAAGTAGTTAGAAAATATTAGCAAATGCACAAACCAGCAGCGTTATGTGCTTTGCCAAAGGAAGCATTTGTTGCTTGCCAGCTATTCCCTGCTGGATTGGAATCTTCAGGGGAGAGATGCTTGCTCTTCCATGCTTCCCAAAAAGGCTGGTGTGCAGGCTGCATTGTCTGATATTACCCAAGGTAACATATTGCAGAGCTTAGTATTATTCTAAAATGCACTTCCTAAAGGTGATGTGCCCCAATTTTATTGTAATGCTAACGTCTTGCATCTGTTAAGACTTGGACTGGTTAGGAGAAGCTGGGCGCTTTCCCAACCACGTAATGTGATGCTGTTCTGTATGACAAACAGGGGGATGTCCCTTGCAGTTGCCACAGTGAGAGTGGTAAGTGATAAATCACAGGTATGGCGCTTCGCTGCAGACTGGAATTGTTCCCAGTAATCTTCAGAGTATGTGGAGGTGGTGGGAGAAAGCATGGGGGGGCTATGAGATTTGGTGGGGGCAGGAGGGGAACCGGTAGGAGAAACCTCAGTGCTGTTTGTGGGAGTGTGCATGGCAGCTGGAAAGCCAGTTGCATCTTCCACCTTTATAGGAGCTAGATGTTTTTGTTACACAGGATAATACTGTGTTTCCTTTAGCTGGATAAATGTCTAAGGATTGCACTGTATTCGGTCTTAGAGGAGAATGAAGGAGATTTGTTTTCTTATTCTTGAGTCATGCTAAATGGACATCAAAACTAGAGCTTCTGTCAGTGCTTGGGAGAAGGTGAGGGCAGGTATGTACACAGCCTTGCAAGTAGCCTGCATGAACTCAGGGTGTTTTCCAAGTGTGTGTGACAGGGTAATATTTTTTTAATAAGTGCATGAGGATTTATTTATCTGGTAATCTTCAGTCAGAAGTACTGGGAGATTGATGTCACATCCTCCTGCAGAGTCCATAAAGAAGTAGGAAATCACAGGTAATAAATATTGTTCTCTGCTGGAGGAGTTCACGAGGGGAAATGCATGATCCGATCCAGAGGTGGACTGTCCCTTAGTTATCAAAATGGATGTTGTTCAGTCTGAGTTTGCATGTTAGGTATCATTTCTGTTCAGAATCCTGTGGGAGGGGTGTCCTGAGGAGGAGTCTGTTACTGCCTTGCTTGTGAACCGGAATTGTGCTTTTCTACCAATGGGTAGAATTCTGCTCTTTGGAGACATCCTGCTAAATGCTCTAGGGAATAGATCGTACATGATGTGTTCATTTCCTTAGTATAATTCCCTATCACCAATGCCATTAAATGCACCATTACCAGCCATCTTATGTAAATGATTTTTCCAGTCTTTTCTCTTAGTTCAAAATACCCTTTTGAAAGGCTCTTGATTAGTTGAACTCAATTTGCTCAAAGGTTAGCATGTTAAATTGGTATTTGGTTTTCATTAACCTGTGCAGTAATATCTTGTCATTAGGAAAGGCCTTTTGCAGGGTCTCCATCATCATTCATTTCTTGTAGCTAGGTGCTTTGCTTTTTCTTCTTTTCTGATTCATGCTGTCAAGGATGCTGCCTTGAGAAAAATTTGTCCTTTGTGTCACATAAGAAAAAACTACAGCAGCCTGTTAACCCAGAATTGCACTGTGTAGTGGCTTCAGTTAGCAACAGCATCTGTTTTTTTCTGGAATCTTTTTAGTTAGTATTTAATGAGGTTTTGTCGAGACGTCATTGTTACAGTTCCTTAAGATAAGAGTATTTATTGCTTTGCTGACCACGACACAGATGACTGATCAGAAACGACTCTATAAAGAAAGAAATCTGAGGAAACTGCTCATTTTTTTCTGCAGTGGCAGACTTTCAAGAGATAAACTAGAAAACTCAAAATACACTAATAAGAAAGGATTTTTTTTTTATTATACAGCTTGTGTGTATATCTGCAGGAAGGAATATAAAGGCTCAGTTCTAAATGCATGGTTGCAGTTGACTTCTGAATAATGCTCAGACTGTCGATTACCCTGTAATTGTAACCTATCAAAACTGCATTGTATTAATGTGACCAATTATCTTAGGTGGTTCAGACATCTCCTGCTCCTGTTCTGCCCAATGCCTCATTTTGAAGTACAGTCATGTTCCTTCCTCCTGATGCATCTCTCTCTCTCATACCAAATTGATAAAAGCAACATGTTTGAACATAAATAAAATTAATGAAGCAATAAAACAAAAGAAATTGTGTTCTACTAATTCCTTTCTGTTTGCTTTGCTTAAAAAAACAATACCTTACTCTAGGGATAAGGAAAAGCAGCACAAGACAAGCTTTGAATCTAGTGAGTTTCTTAGGTGCTTTCCATCTCAAAAGAGGGGAGCATTCAGAGCAAAACCAGCAAGTTAATTTTTGGTGCCTAAGACCAACAGCAGAAAATGGAGTGAAGCTTATTCCAGTGCTGAACAAATGTCAGAACTGTTGGAGAGGGAAGATGGCAAATTTCTGTCCTCATGGAAAATGTGAATATTATGATTATTCTCTTGTAGGCTGGAAATTCAGCCTTTTCATGATTTATTAATCAAATCAGCCGCCAGCTGCAGCTGCAGGAGCTGCCTTGAATTTCACATAACAAAACAATATAATATTTAAGCAATTATTTTTCAAACAATCTGAAAAATAATACTGCTTGCAGAAAGATGTGACAGTGGGTGACTTCGCACACTACATCCCCCCTTTTATGAATAATATCACAATAGCAATATGAGCCTCTAGAGTTCCAGCAAGAACAATTTTTTGGCTGAAGCTGCAAGTTGGTGTCAGCTCTTAATGAACACTGGTGACCAAACCAATTTCAGGAGTAGCTATATGGCTTTCTCTGAGGTTTTTACCTGTGAGATGCTTCCTTCTCTTAAGGAATTGTTCTGATATGCTTGATGCCTTCATATAACTCAACTCTTCTGATCTGCCTGAAAAGACATGAATTGAACAACTGTACTAAGGTATAAGGGTGGAATAAGTGTGTTTTTTCAGTGCTTTTCCTTAAGAAGTAACAGCAGCTGCCCTCCAAGAGAAGGCTCAGAGGGGTCATTCTGCTGTCCTCGCCCACCTCTTGGGAGGCTACAGGCGAGGCAGACCTAAACTCTTGCTGGAGGTACAGAGAGAGAGGAAGTGAAGCCCATGCACTTGAAGGTTTAATCAGCTTAAGTAGTAATTTGGACGATATAGAGTCTGAATTTTCTGTGTGAAGCTTTGCTGTATTAAACATTATAGAAACAAGAGAAAAACTATAAAAAATCATAACTCACTCTTACCTTACCCAAAAAAAAAGGCCCCAAAACAAAACAGAGACAAACCAATCTTGTGCTTCATTAAACAGGGATTTAGAAATCCCCTTAATGATTTTTTTTTTTTAGTTCATTTACTGAAATTTTGTTGCCTTTTTTTTTTTTAGGTTAAATTATGCAAGTTTGTTATTACAGTTGAATAATAGCAAAGGGAATAAAATAAAAACAGATGAAAACATTAATTTTCTGGTTAATGTCACTTTACTAAAAGAATCAGCTTTTCTATTTTGAGGCATTGCAGCGTTAGACACACAGGTATTAGTGTCCAGGATATGAATAATGTATGTTAGAATAATTTAGAAATAAAGTTATGTTGGTTTTGAAATGGAAAAAATATTGCTGAAGCTTGTGACCTAATGTAGGTGAAGGTTTAGGGCGTCTGGTTTTTCTTCTACTTTTTAATCTCATCTATAATTGTTTGTTCTGCATTTGCCCTTTCACTCTAAGAACGGTTTCACTTGTTCCAGGCTAGTACTGGCACTGATTGAAAGGGCAAAAATTGTCTTCTCTTTTGCAGAGGCTGTATGCTTTGTTTGGCAGTTTTAGCCTTTCTGCTTAGGCTAGAGTTCTGCTTATTGTTCCCATAACAGCAGCAGAAACTCCAACGATGATGAGGATGCTCCTCCCTCCCCAAACGTCTGCTAATACAGAACTTGGCAAATAGGTCTAAACCAAAGCCCAGGAAAATAAGTGTCTTCAAAAGCTGGCTGTTCCTCTCTGGAATGAACCCTAAGTGAAGCTCTGAGCTTCCTCAAGCCTAATCAGTTTGAAGCAAGATGTCATAAAGTAATCGGGCTCGGCTTAGAAGAATTGCCTGGGATTGTTTCAGGCCAAACTGTCAAGAGCAAAGAGTGGAGCAATACCTTATGAATCTAAACCCCGAGCTCACCTTTGATATGTCTACATTCCAGTTTCAAGAGCTCTTAAAATCACTTTCTTGCGTGCCTCTCAGCAGCACTGTGTGGGCGAATATATTCTGGTAAAGAGTTTGCTTAGGGATGTAAATATGTGCTTGTACCAATCAAGTCCTTTTCGGTGCCGCGTGGTTCTGCCCCTGTGCCAAAAGGCTGGCTGCAGCAGCCCGCACGGCTGCGTCCCCCTGGCTGGGTGGGGACCGGGTCCCTGAGCGGGGCTCCTGCCTTGTCCCGTAGCCCAGGTAGCAGCCGACTGAGTGGGAATCTTCAGGAAATGCCATGTGGAAAACAATTTGCAGAGCGGACGCTGTGGATCAGTTTTTCCTATTGTCACGCTCCAAATTCACTGGGTCTTTGGAGTGTTTTCTGTTTTTCCTTTTTAATGTTGTTTCCTCTGACTGAAGCTAGGTCAACTTAACAAAAAAATTCCATTGCTAAATATTAAGCCAAATGATATTAATATGTGCTATAGATTAAACTGTCTTGCCTGTGCAGCATGCAAGGCATCCTTGCTTAGCCTTGTACATGGGGCCTTTGTTAGTGGGCTGGGTTCTGCTCTTTCCTCACCCAGCTCTCAGATGCTGGAGCACATTGGGGACCACTTGGCAATTAATGTTGACTTTGGGTTGGGTGCTGCTCCCCTGCTTCCACCCTAAACTGGGAGTAACTTCTGGGAGAGGGAGAGGGAAAGAGGGAGACTTGCAGACAGCAAGCGGAGAGTGCAGAGGGTGGGCTGGAGTTATGCTGCCTGAGCAAGACTTGGCATTCTCTTAATGTTTTTTAGCAAAGACTGTGGTGATGGTTGCTTAGAAGAAAGGGGTTGTGCCATCACTCTCCCGATGCACTTGCAGGAAGGTATATGAGCTCTTGTGTGCTTTTATTGGTTTTATTCTCCTTTAAACCACTTCTGGAAAGGCAGAATCAAGAACTAACTTGAAGTCAGGCAGGAAAATGAAGGAAAACAGTTGCAGGCTTAAGCTTTCAGCAGAAACAACTGGTACAGGCACATGTCCAGGCAAGTGACATCTTGACTTGGAAAACCACATACCACTTCTGGCTGGGGTTGTGTTGGGATCCTGGGGCTAGTCCTGAAGGTTTGAACCCAGCGGGAGGAGTTCTGGTGCTGAGAGCTGAGCTGGGCAGGATCATGTTCAAACAGCCCCATCTATTTCTTTCCCCCAGAGTGCTGTTCTCATCTGTTGTCTCCTGTCCCTGAGAGGGAGAAACTTTTTTTTCATTGCTTATTTGGAAGGGAAGGACTTGGCTGTGTGGGAGGAGGCCAGATCAGGAGAGAAGGGCTTGGCATGTGTCATGATACAAATCAACAAAGGGGCATATTCCAATTTCAGCAGCAGCAGAGCTGCTTATCTGTAACTGCTCTCATGTCTGTCACCACTCGTGATCAAAATTATTTCAGCCACTCGCTGCAGAATGAATGAAAGTGGATTTTCCCCTGCCTGCATGTATTTGGTGTAGAGCTATGATGTGTCATACTGGTGTTCTTGATGGCCTATCATTGTGCTCTATAGGTGTGTCAGAATTAGCATATGAAGGTATGCCTTCAAACAAATGTGCTAGGGTAGTTGACTGTATGTTTGCTTTTCAGCAATGAAATATGCTAAGACTTTTTTAGATCTGGGGTTTTCAGAACAGTACCTACAGATGAGGCATGAGAATGTACTTGGGAAGGAAATAAAGTTCCTGATTCCTTTGGGCCTTTGCTGTGGTTTAGTTATAAGGTCTAAGTATAGTAGTGAATGTAATGGTGCAAACTGTGGGATCTACGTGTGAATTTGGTTGTGTGTATTGCAGAATCATCATAAAGCACCTTGTAACTTAATGCTCGGTCACGCAAGTTTTACTAGCAAATTCTACTATGTTATGCCAAACTTACTTGCCAAAACTGTGTACGCTGAACAGGTTTTATTGAAAACTGGAGTTTAAAAAGTCATAAAACCTGATCATTCATGTTTAAAGCTTTTCTTATTGTTTTGCATAGCTGTTTCATCCTTCTAAAACTTCTCTCAACCATCTAACCTTCCCAAGCCTTCTTGATCAAAGCTTGTTTCCTCCAGTGCACTCATTGGTGTTTTTACCAGGAATTGATGGGGATTCTGTTTCTTCCATGCAGCACTTGCCTTGATGTCTGGAAGGAACATTTTAGCCTTTTTGGTCTAGAATCTGTGGATAATTACCAAGGGTCCATGAAAGCTGATTAAGAAAAGACATTTGTATGTGCTGTAGAGCAGTGGATGTATATGAAAATTCTTGAAGTATCCACTGCAAAAATTGGTAGGAGGTCACAGTTTTCAAAGACCATAAATCATTACTTTATTAATCCATTGGACCCTTTATCTTTTGCAAGGTTCCTGGGCAAAAGTAAAGAAATACAAAATAAGCTGTGTTAGGAATGAAATAATCCCCTCCCCTCGCTTGTGCACTCTGTTATGAATTTAAACTGAACCCATAATACCATTTGTGGTTTATATACATGTTCATTTCTTTTATTCTTTTTATGTTGACCAAAAAAGAACCTTTCATGGGAGTTGAGAGAATTTATTTTAAATGATGTATTATTTACACAGTGGTAATGGCTCCTTTGTAAAGATGTCTTTTGAAACTTTTTAGCATGCATATTATCATTTAAATTCACACACAGAGACTATTTAAAATGTGTATTACAGTGTACATATGTATTTAGGGGCTTGTGTATATTATTTTATCCTAATGGGTAATCCATCTTTTCACTGTGTATTTAGGGACATTTAAATCCATGGATTATTCAGCAGTTGAGCATGCACATTAGCTTTGCAACCTGAAATTCAGATGAAGTGTTACCGTGTTTAAAAACACAACTCAAAAATAAGGAGAAAATTAGCTTGTCTTGCACTGTTCATGGGCAGGTGGACCCTCTAAGAATCAGTCCATCTATATTTTTGTGCATAGAGCTTTTTCCTTGATGTCAGAAAAATAATGAAGAAAAATCCCTCCCAGTAAAAAGTAGTGCCCTTGCCTATGTTTTCTTTACGTGCCCTTCAGGTTCCAGACAAACAGCGAGGAACCTAAACAGTTTTAATTTAAGAAAGAAGGTTTCTTTTAATTCTTGGCAGTACCTCTGCCTACTAGGAAAGCAGAATAGCATTTTCTTCATCAAAGCTGCAGTCATTTTTAGTAGTGAGAATTGAAAGGCTTGGAAAATGCTACTTTATGACAACTTAATTTTCAGGCTGCATCGGGTCACCTTTTGGATAGAGGAATACCAATGACCAGATTAGTTCTGATCCCATTTTGTATGCGTGTTTTTACTGAGAGCAAAAAACAACGTGTTAAGACTTGCTTCTCTTCTCTTTTCAAACAGCCTACAAAAACAGAACTGCTGACACTTTGTGGAAAGCTTAGCTGCCTAGAATAATACAAATTCTGCTTTTCTGTCCCTCTGCTTGTTTACTTTCATGAGTGCTAACATGAAAACAGACTTTCTCTCTGGAGAACTCTGCTTTTGGGGCAGTCTTGGAATGTAGATAACCATCAATGCTGCTTGTTCTTCAAGGAGCACAAAGCAGCAGCTTCCAGGTAATAGTGGGCTGGTGGCTTGTTTGTGTTTACCAAAACCTACCTTCATATTTGAGGCAGGTCAGACTTATGAAATAGAACTGTCCAGGCTGGGGAGCAGACTCCTGGCAGCTTGTGAGGCAGCTCTTTCCTTCCCTAAATCATCCTTCACACAGAGGAGCAGTGTGTTCTCCTTGGGACACGGCCTCCCACCTGAGTAGCTGCTTGTTCTAGGCCTTCAGTGAGGGGTTTTAAGGGCACTAATCCATGACAGCTGCAGCTGGGTACAGGACTGGAGGGGTGGCTGTAATCCACTAATTTTTCTCAAAAGAACTGTGACAATTTTTGCTCTGACGCCCCTTCAGATACTGGGTGTAGCATGTGGAATGGTACCAAAGCTGATGAGCAGCTAAAAGGAACTGGAATGTAGAAGTTATTCCTGTTCACTTGTAGCTGAGCTGAAGTTTATGAGGTGCATGCAGGTGCCCAGAGCACCTTAGAAGCCTTGGACAGCATCTTCTGTGCATTGCCTGCAATAATCCTAAAATCAGCTCTTTGATATGCAAAGAGGAAACAGAGGGGATTCAATCATCCGAGACAAAGCAGCTCAGGCAATGAACACTCAAGCAGAGAAAGCAAGTGAGTCCTAAAGAATGAGCCACTTGCACCTACTGGAGTCAAGCAAGCAGATGTCCTTCTGCTCACTTGTACTCCACAAATATGGTATTGGCTGCTGTATAAGCAGCTATGCAAGCTGGTTTCTAGAGTATCTCTTCATTAAATGGCACAAACCTGTTAATGAGTGCAATCTATTTTGAGGAGGAGAAAGACATACAGGAGGAAAAAAAGATTAGTAGCTTTCACAAAGTCTTACAGACTTGGGTCATAGCCTCAGCCAAAGTTGGTGTTGGCCCTCTGTGGATGGGTGATTGTCGTCGTTGCCATCTGAAACATTGGAATTTGCATCTGTCTCTTTTTTTCTGGCTTTGGGGGAACTTATTTTTTGCCTGGGATATTTAAAAGTTATCTATGTAGTTTTCTAGGACTCAGGCGCACCCAGAGTTTCTGTTGGGAGCAACAGAGGGACTGCTATCATAGAAATAGTTTTCAGCTGTAGGCTGGTGCCAATAGTCCGCTGTGAATGGTGGACAGACCAGACCAGACCCTCAGTCCTGCTGATAAGAGCAAATGCTATTCTCTTGGAGTCTCTCGTGTTGCAAGTAGCTGAGCTCAGGGAAAGGGAACACTCAAACTAGAAGCCACCATTCTGCTCTTCTGATTTTTGATATAAACACTGTAATTAATTTTTGAACGCCATCAGTTTTCATAGGCCCAGTTCTGTATAAATGTTAATGTGACAGCAAAGGCAAAGACATCTATCAGCTCTCAGCCAAGTAATGTGTGGGGCCGTGTCCTGCAAAGGGCTTTGGGTTTTTGACCCCCAAATTTTATTTACCATTTTCCCAAATAGCTCTTACAGTGGGGTGAGGGAGGCAATGCTATCAAAGCATAAAGTGTCAAGCTTGTGACTGTCATTAATGGGTCATTTTGACAGCTTTCTCCAAACCCCAGCTGTTCTGAGTTAAATACTGTTAGGTGGATGTTACAGAATTTGGTTTCTGCGTGAGCAGAGGGAATTTGTCCACCCCCACTTTTCAGCCTGCTATTACCACTACAAGAGGCTTGTCATCCTACATTTAAGGAAGCCAGATTTTTGGCTTGGGTTCAAACATATGTTTCTCTGCTGCTGCCTGTGTGCTCTCTGATCTGCCATTGGAAACCTTGTTTCAACTGATGCTCTTCCCCAAATTTCCTTGCCCTACTCCTGAAATGTTGCAA
The DNA here is from genome assembly GCF_000691845.1 of Merops nubicus. Classification (NCBI taxonomy): domain Eukaryota; kingdom Metazoa; phylum Chordata; class Aves; order Coraciiformes; family Meropidae; genus Merops; species Merops nubicus. Next base: position 25,820 of record NW_008628039.1, on the reverse strand, counting down.
TCGTGTGTGAAGTGTGAGTGGTGGATTGACAAGAAAATTCACATCTCCTCAGGCCACTGAACTTCTGTATTTTGTGGCCACTTAATAGATTTGTCAACCTGTCAAAAAATAAAAATAAAATCTATAGTAAAGTTATCCTAGGCATCAGGAACCTGTACTAAAAACGAAAGGCACTCTATTTATTAAAACCAGTATTATTTAGAGATTTAATGGAGAAACAATAGACTGTCCGTTGGCTGCAGTGCATGAGTTTCAAGGACCTGAACTCCCATGTTAGCAATTTGTACGGGTTTGTGATGCTTTCTAGTCTGTGTGCATGTGACCTGCATCTAAATGAAAGCAGCTGCTGGAGGCATGAAGGGGAAAGCACAGTGTTTGAACGCATAAAGACTGGCTGCTCCAGTGGGCAGTGTCCTGGGACCTTTGTGTTCTCAGCTTTTGAAAGTTTTAATAACCAGTTCAGGGAAATAGTTAAAGCAGCAGATGCTTTGTCCTGTGAATTGGTAACTGAGGTGCTCAGATTGTTTCAGTCTGCAATGAAGTGTTAGTGAGAGGATGCTCAGTAGGGTTATTTGAGATGTGTTTTTAAAAAGTACCTCTATCTGGAAATAAAGTAAAAAAAAGTACAAACTGCTGCCATGATTTTGAGAGAAGGCTTTAAACTTGGAGAGCTCCCAAGTCAGCTAGCTGAGGCATGAGGGACAGAGAGTAGTTAGTGCTTTGTATTTACCCAGTTAGGAAACATGAACTCAAGGTTTATTGTAAGGCTTGGGCAGTCTTTTTGGTTGGTTTGGTTTGTTTTTTGTTAAAAATAACTTCAAATATTGCATTAAAAAAGAAAAAAGGCCACTTTTGAAGTCCCAGTGCTCTGTGGGTATTTTTCTTTACCCAATTATCAGCTTTTAGAATCTCTCTCCATGTAGGTCCTGCCTCTGTAAACAGCTCCCTACTAATGAGTTATTGCAACTTGCAGTTGGTGTGGTGGGGTTCTGGTGCTGCCCGTCACCCTCAGATTGGAGGCAGGGCTTTGCCTGGCCCTTCACTGCCAGCCCGGCCTGTGGCAGGGAGGTTTTGTTGCTCTTGTTCCTTAGTGGTGATCAACTCCTCCTCCGTGGGCTCTGCCTTACGGGAGCAGCAGAGGACGCGACCCCTTGGCTAAGCTCGTGGTGACTTCACGGAGCCATTTCTCACCCGAATTTCTCTAGGCTGGAATCTGCACTGTTAAATAGGAAGCAGCTATCAAGTGAACCAAACCATAAATGCAAGGAAGACTAAGTTAAAACTTTGCAGTTTTAAGTCTAGGTTCTCCTAAATTTGAGGAGTACAGAGAGGTGTTTGTGTCACCTCTAGCAGTTTTTAGTGGATTTGTTCCAGCCATCAGAAGAAGATACCCCCTCCTGCTGTAGCACGTGTTTGCCAGACTGCAGAGTTCCCTGGAGCCTTCTCCTTACCTGTTCTGAGCATCACCTCTCTGCTCCTACCTGCTAGCTCCTAGCAGGTGGATCACAGCTTAATCTTCCTGTAACGGCTGAAACAGCGGGAGGCATTTGTGCCAAAAAGAGACATTTTCAAGTATGTATTTATTCAGGGCTAAAGTTTCCAAGAAGCCATGTAAGTATACAATAGTGGATGTAGGTACGTTATTGCATTTTCATAAGGCTTTAACAAGACTTTAAGTAGCTGTGGAGTGACAGTTGTGTGCTTTGTTGGAAGTATTTGAGAAGCGTTGGAAGAAAACAATTACATCAGGTTTGTTTTTCTGAGGTTTTGTTTATTTTTTTTAAGGGGTATGCTTTCTATGTGTCGATTAGCAAGGTCTGTTCATAAACTGATATGCTTCCACAGTATTTGAAATTTTTGAAAGAGAAAAAAAGCTTCAGTTAGCTCTTTAGCCTTTCATTCAAGTAAACAGTAGTGTGCATAGCCAAAAATTTTGCTAGCAAGCAAAAGCCTGTTTTTACTGGTGCTGAGACAAACAATGTTAATTATATCAAAGAATCAACAGCATACGTTTACTCCAGCTCTGTTGGAGAGCTCTCACAGTGACTGGGGGACATTGTTTGCAGAGCTGGCACTGTTGTCCAGGGGCTCCTGCAACGTAAGGGGTTTCACTCACTCTCTTTTTAATCACTCTCTTTTTAATCACCACTTTCCCCACTGCTTCTTTCTTGTTTTTGTTCCTGTTCTCTGTGGCCGAGGGCAGGGTGTGTGTGTATGTGATTTAAGGGAGGATTTTTGAAAGAAATTGGGATAAATATTTTCCAAATTATGTTGAAATGTGATACATTTTTCAGCAATCTGACATTTCAGGATAGAAGCAGGATGGAAACATTGTGCTTCAACAGTCTCATCGCGGTGATTTATGTAATGTTATCCTTGCAATTAAATGCCTTATCTGCCAGATGATGCAGTTGCATGCTTAGATACATTTTCCAAAACGTTAAATTTTTCTGTTCTGAAGGAACAGTGGTAACAAGTTGATTGGAAAGAACAACAGGAAGAAACACCATTAAAAAAAAAATCCATGCTCTCTAAGTCCCAGGAGCGAGTGTGGGCAGGGCCTTGGCAACTTCTTTTTTTGGCAGCATCATCCCACCCGGTTGCCTTGGGCAGTGGTCTATCAGATTTCCAGACAGCAGCAGCAGCTCTAGCTGGCAGACTTCACAGCTAGTGCATTGCTTAAAGTGAACGTGAAGGCTTTTCAGGGAGTGAAGAATGTGGGTAGTCTTGAAGTCCTCAGTAGGAATGAGAGATGTTTATTACTGAATAAAACTGTGCTGGGATTTCATTTGTGCTTTTGGTTTAAAATTGAGGGCTAATTTAAGTGTAGCTCCAAAAAAGTAAAAAGCTTTATGGTTGGACAAATGGATCAGGAGGAAAATGGAAAGGAGTTGTTTAGGAACCAAAGCTCTTGACTCTGACAAACCCTTGTCTTTTTGTTCCACTGACCATCTCCAAACCTAAATTCTAATTTTTCTTTCTGCTAAGTGCTCCTCTTTACTTGACCTGTCTGCCTGTACTGATAGAACACTGTCGAGGATCCTTCTCATCTCTTGATGGTTTCAAGTCTCTCATTGCTGAACTCTTTGGCGTAGATTTGAAATTTAAACCTTTCCTTTCTCTGCTCGTATGGTTGTTCATGATGCAATTTGGATATAATCTCTGATTCATCTCTGGCTGTGCCATTTCATTGTAAAGAGGAAGGGGACTACCTTCAGAATTAGTGTGGGTAGCAGGCAAGAGGCTTGTCCTAGAAAAGTCCCTGTGTTTGCTGAGCAGGGAGATCTCGCCTGAATCGGTTATTCATTTGTTCTTCTGTTACTCGGCCTGCCTTGGCTGCAGGTGTTCTGATATCAAAAAGGCTGGTTGCTCTACTGGTGGCAGTACATGTTTGCTTTATCTTTAACCTGACAAGCCATTTGTGCTCCAGGGCATGCGTAAGAAGAATTAAATGTAAACAGTCAGAGTCCTCTGCAGGTTAGAAACAAGAAAGATAGTGCAAAGGGATTAAGGATTAAAGGAAGAACAGCCATAAGCGGGACAGAAGGTTCATTTATGCACTTGGCTCCAACTAGATAAATATTTATGAGCAAAGGGAACAAATGGTTTTAAGAATGCCTGGGGTTTGTATAAGCAGAAAAAATATAAAATTCTTGAAGATTTTGGCACTATTGGTATTCAGAGATATGGGGTTTTTTTAAGCAGTTTGAAGGAGTTAGGAGCACTGGTCCCATTAATGCCATCATTAGCAAATATTTATGGTCACTCCAGTGAAGTTGGCAAAGAGACGTCTTGGTTGAGATGTACTCAGTCTGCTTTTGATATTCTTTTCACTTGCTTCTCTTCAGTCTAAGTTTACTATTCATGGAATTTCCCTATGGTATGTATATAATGCAGTACCCTTACTGCATGGTGTATTTTCAATTTGTACAGATGCAAATGGAATAAGTAATACAAGGTGAGAAGGCTCTTTGACCTGGGATTCTTTTTCTTAAACAAAAAAAAAAAAATAAAGGCATTGGTGGGAGTGAGAAATATGTTGGCAGTGAAGGTGAAAGGAAGATTCTTTGAAAATGAGGTGGGGACACTAGTCCAAATTCCACTCAAGTTGCAGGGAGATACTTGGTTAAAGGCTGCGGGGAGCTGGGACATGTTTATTGTTTGCTTTGGATTACTGAATGGCTATGAGTGTGCCTGCACTTACAGTGATGTGACGGTTTGGCTTCTTGATAGCAGCAGTCATTTGCACAGTCTCGAGTGTCTAGGTTGGGTTTAAACTGCCAACCTTTGCTGGACAAGATAAAGGCTTTATGCTGATGTGGTTAAAAACATTGGCAAGCATCAAGAAAGCTCATTTGTGTAATATTTGTGATAAGTCATCTTACAGATATATTTGGAACCTCATTTTGCAGAGATGAATCAAATCATTGCAGGAATGTTTAAGCAAAAACTTGCAGTTGCAGTGCTTTCAGAGCTATTACTGGAGCTAAAAGGAAAGTGAGGAGCTTTGCCTGGCCTGTTTGCAGACTCACTTCAAGAAGTCCTTGTAGCTGTTCCTGTCAGGATAATGGGCTTGTCAGTTCCAGTGACACAAAAGCCACTGAAAAATGACACAGCCAAATTTGCCAAGTACTTTCCTTGGCATTCTGACAGTAGTGGTGGAGTAAACATATGGAAGAACAATCCCCGGTGAGCGTGCAAATCCTTGCAGAGTTGTGTGGGACTGTTGTGAGAGAGCTGTCAGCTTCCCCTGGGCTGGCTGTTGTGGTAAAGCTCCTGGTCTCTGCTACCAGGACCTGCTCGCCCAGGTTTCCTGCCCCCTTACCTGCCTTGCTCCTGCCAAGTACAAGGGAAAGCAGCACCCTCCTTCAGCCTCAGAGTGTGCTCAGTGTTGGGGATGAGGTGCTATTCAGGCTCTTGCTACTGTGTAATATGCAATGTTGCCCATGAAACTGCCATTTTATATTGATTTCCTACACCCGTGCATGAATTTATCATTAACAGCTTTATCATGCTGTTCTCATGAGAAATTCCAGATTGTCGCCCCTGGGAGGATTATCCAGGGCTATCTTTAGAAAGCTTTGGGAAGTGGGAAGTGGAATCTAGGCAGGAATTTAATTTCTTTAGTTATGGGAGAATTAGAGACACCTGTTCTGCAGCTAATTGTACAATTTCTTTCTGCTTAAATTTAGTTCTATGCCTTCTATTTCCATCCGTAGTACAGAACCTCATCACTAACAAGGACAAGTCAGTCACAAACTCGCTGCCTTGTAGACAAAGTTGCTTTGGTTTTTGTTGCTGTCATTGATCCATTAACGTTACCTGGATGCTGTTATACTTCACACTTCAAAGGCACATTTCTTCATCTGAGTTCTGTATCAAATGGGTTTGTGTGTTGTGGTATAAGCTTGCTGAAGAATTGAGTTGTTAACCACAAGCATCCAGAGACCCCAGTTCAGGTCATCAGTCATTATAAGGAAGGACAAACCCCGCTGGGACAAGAAGGATGTGCCTTGCTTCTGAGTCGTTGCTGTCTTTGTGTGCAGGTGAGGCTTCACAGCAGAACAGAAATCCTTCTAAAAATGTCTCACTAGTGTGGAAAATAGACATATTTCTTTGTAGTAGGCAGAGGCAGCAAAAATACATTTCACTTTTTTCCTGGTGCTGGCTGTTTAGACCCCTGAGTAGCATTGAAGTACGTGGTTTCCAGATTGTAGGTTTGGAGTGGCTCAAGATCAGAGCTGTTTTAAAGGTTAAGCTGCATGTCATTTTATGCCATCAGGAGCACTTCTTAGAGAGTAAAATTTGCTTTGATTGAGAACTAGCAGCAATCTAAGAGAAAAATAGAAATTTCCATTGACTTCTGCATTGTGCAAGCACAGTGGTGCTGCTGGGAGGAAGCACAGTGCAGTGGCAGGCACTGATGTTACCAAGATAATTTTCGAGTTGTAGGCCCAGAGGATTCTACTATGTATGTTTAGTTATTGTGATATTTCTTCAGAGCATTCCTTGCATCCCTTTTGTTATGTTTGTTTGTCCATATGGGACTTGCCTTTAGCAGAGCATGTGGAAACACAATGTTGGGTTCTGTGACTTTTCTAAGAGGCTGTGGAGCAGCAGAAAGAGTTTGCAGTTATGGTATTTTGATACAGAGAAATGTTTTTTAAGCACCAAATGGGGGCATAAGGTCTGGCTGGTGTCAAGTGGAGGTACTGGCAGGTTTCCTGAGCCATTATTTTGTGAAGTCATAGAAGGAAGGTTGCATTGCATCACCACACCTCAGCTTCTTATCTGGTGACCTCTCACCTCTTCTCCACCAGAGCAACAAGCCCTCATTTACAGTGTACTGTTTTCTAGGATTTAGAAGAAACTATGGAATAACCCCAGAAAAATAACTTGTAATATTACAGATAAGCAAACGCTCTCTTAAAACACTTTTTCTTCAAGTAGCACAGCATGCTTGTTTTGTGCAGCTGCATCTTGTGTGTGGTGTGAAGCTTGTAGCTGCCCGGTGGAGCTGGCTGAGCTCACGCTGGGGCTGCTCAGCACGGTGTAGGCAATGGGGCAGCTCCTGCACTGTCTGGTAGCTCTGCTGCTGTTCCCATTTGGAGAGCGTTGTTCTCATTGCACTGAAATCTCCTTGCATTACAGATAATCTAATTCTATCATGTTAGGATTAGGGGACCCCACTGAGAAGAGTTAAGAGGACCAGCTGCTCTGTGCTTCAAAGGCACAATCTTGGTTTGTCTAATCTGGAGGGGGCCACCCTATATAACCCTGCGGAGTCCCTTCTGGGAGCAGGAGCTTTCCTTTCCTCTGCTGGATGTGCTCCCAGTGTTCCCCCACAGGCATGCTAATGTGGCAAGTTTGTGAGACCACTTCCAGCAGCAACCACCAGGCCTGGAGCTCTGCTCTTTAGAGGGACAGTGGCAATGTGAGCAGCTGCATGTGACCCTTGGACACTCAAAATAAGCTTTAAGCTATCTATTTTTCTCTGAGACCTGTTGCAATCAGCCATGAAAGCCCCAGATATTTGATCTGATATATTTTGAAGTTGAGTGGGTTTGTCCCAGCTTTATTATTTTGTTAATGCAGATATTTAATAGGAGCAGCATAAGAACTGGATTCAAAACTGTCTAACTGGAAGTTTTCAAAGTAAGGCAGGCACAAAAGCAGCTTCCAGAAGGTACGTCTGTAGTAGGTCCTTAGGATAACGCTCTATTTAACTTCTAATCAGTGACCTGGGGGAAAAAAAAATAAAACCATTACTCATAAAGTCCTCAGATAATGTGCAGATTAGGTGGAGTACAAGATAAGGAGCAGGACCTGAATGACTGGGATTGCATCCTGAATAATGTGTTCTGGTGCAATAAAGTGCCATGCTCTACAGACAAAACGAGGGGCCGCCTTTTGTAACAAGGCGATGGAGAAGGGATAACTGTCTCCTGAGAAATGGCTGTCCTGAAAGAGGCTTGGTGATAAATAACCATCTGAACTTGTGTTTTCACAGCCTAGCTGTGCCCACAGTTAAAATCCTTGGATGTCTAGGTGGGGAAGTACTGAGTTGTGTAGGTGTAAGATGGTTATATGCCCTGTATTTGACATTGGCACTAGTGTAACCCAAGTACCATATCCCACCCTGCTGCTTGAAGTTCAAGAAGGATGTTTAGAAATTGGAGAGACTTCAGAAAAGCGTTGTGAACACTGTTAAAGAATCAGAAAATCTGTCTCACAGGGGAGGGCTCCAGGAGCTGTGTTTGAGTGTAGGAGGGTAAGGAATGACATGATTACAACATGTAACAGCCTGTATAGGGAAGAGAAATTTGATAATAGAGAGCTCTTTGTCTGGCAGTCAAAACCACAAGAAGATCCAGTGGCTGGAAGGCCATAACATTGATACATTTAGACTAAAGATAAGCTGCAAAATTGTACCATGATGAATAATTAACAGCTGCATCAGTTTATCAAGGATTTTGATGGCTCCTTTCTCTCTGGATACGTCTAGAAGTGAAGCTTTTTAACCAAGAGGTTGTGTTTCATTCTGGGATTAATTCAGACAAGTCCAGTGGCCTGTGTTGTGGTACTGTACCTGCAACGAGGAATTTTGAGGCAGTAGATTTTTCTGTTAGAACAGTCTGGGGATGAATTCTGTCCTTATTTACACTTGAAGAGCCAATGCTGCTGCCAGGTTATGTCAGCTTTAAGACTGCTTTGTGCCCTTGTCATTTCTTCTTACAGTGTTTTCAAAGGTCTCAAACTGTTAGAGCTTGCAGGTGCTGCTACAGCTCTTGCTAGGAGAAGTGTATTTTTGTAGTTAGCTGTATACCAAAAGGAGGTGAATCTCTTTTTCCCTGTCACGCTGCTGCTTCTTGAGATTCAAAACCATTGGGGACGCAATGTTTGCTATTTATTCCAGGATATTGCATTTGTGTTGTAAACTGATGGGTGCTCCGTCAGAACTCTTGAAATGGGAGAGATGGGGACACTTAGCACCTTTGATGCATTGGACTCTTTTGTTTGCAGGGAGGAGGGTTTGTGTTGAAATACATTGATGTGTGTTTGTACTGAAGAATGATCTGAGCCTTCCCTTTTTCCCTAGCTGTAGAGGACCCTGCTTGCCTGCCTTCCTGTCCAGCGTTTCAAGGGAATGTATTAGCAACTGACATTCATGTGGTTGAGGACATTGTAATATAGGTGCATTAGAACTGCTCAGGCTCTAAGCACTCTAATCTCCTACTTCTTTATGAGGTTTCTGCTTGTTTTGCTTATATGTCACCAAGTGGGTCATGACTCAAATTTAGCCAGCGCTGTTATTAGTGCTGGAGCGAGCCTTCAGCGGGCTATTTTTAGCAAGCAGGGCTTTTGTGGAGAGCTGGTATTGCTGCAAGGGCCCGTGCTTTCCCGAGCGGGGCGGCTGCGGTGGAATTTGCGCACCAGCTGTCTGTCTTCAGGCCAGCTGATTGTGTTGACACGTATTCCCTGTGATTTGTCATCCCCGGCTCCCGCCTCGCCAGGGCTGTGACAGGCCTGCTAGCGGTGCGTGAGGGGGAAGTGACAGCAGCAGCCTCGTTCCTGACAGCCTGGGAAGCACTGAGCTCACAGAAAGGACTTGGGCCTTCTCAGAGACTGGATTTGTTCCTTCGCCACCCCACCTGGGTGCGGCCCTCTTCCCCGGGAAGCAGCCCTGCCGCCGCTGAGGTCTGGGCTTGCGTCCCTTCAGCAGGATTTGAAATGTTCTCCTGACGGAAGTGCCTTCCTCCAGACAGAACAGTTGCTGAGCTTTATTTTGCTGCTGATGGTGGGCTTCTAAAGCAGTAGTTCTTGTGTAAGTCAAATTTTTTGAGAGAGAATACCCTAAGGAACAAGGCTTCAAGGCAGGATCACTGAAAACTCTGGTTCTGGGTTTGACTTGGCTACTAAATTCTTGTGTAGTCTGACCATGCTTGATCCCGTTTTCCCATCAGAAGTGACAGTATCAAAGAAAGGTGTGATTTGTACATGAGGTGATTAAATTATTAAAAACTATTACCTACTGTATATCCTGGGTAGCTTTTAACCTGCCAAATAAAAAAGACTTGCTAATAGTGGTAAGTGCCCTCAATCCCATAAGTATGGGAGGTATAGATGTGAAACTACACCTGTGGCTATTGTCTTAGTGAAATTACTAGTTCAGCTAGTGAAATAAAAGGACGTTAACTCTTATCCAGGGATTTCAAGGTGTTTAAGTCCTGGAAATACAGAATCGTGGCAAGCCTTTGTTTTTGGTGGCTGAGATGTGAATCAAGGCTGCTGTGATTAATGACTATTAATTCATTTCAATTTTTCTGTTTTATAACAAATCCACTCATGAATGCAAACAGTTTCAATTCACAGACCTTCAAAGTAACCATTCACTACTGTCTTTTGAATTTTAATCTGAAATACTTGACCAATTTTTTTAATGTTACACATATGTGGATTTCAAATAAGTGTAAAAATATGCAAGGAAGGCAAATCGGCAGCCAGCAATGATTTATAATGCTGCAGTCCTTTTGCCTTTAGAGAACTTGATTCAAATCTTGGTCCAAGACTGAGAAGGAAATGAATTCGGGTTTAGACTAATTCTTAGTGGATTTTTGTCCACATTACAAATGATGTGTGGCTTGGCTGGCAGTGGGATACCTTGCTTGAGTAAATGCTAAATTACTGTGTTTTAATAAGGCTTAATGGGGAAATGTGTCTGGATGGATGAAGCTCTGATGAATTTTGCACCACTTGTCTTTCTAAGCACTAGGTTTGGCAGAAATTAGAATAAAAAGGGGGACACAAACTGTTAGTAGGTAATATAATTTGGTATAGAAAAAAGTACACTCACTCATCAGAAATCTGCAGGGGTGTTTGTACCATTTTGGGTTTTATGTACAGTATTCTATGGCTGTTCTTTAGCTCGTGAGTTTTGCCCCATGAGAAAGCCTCTGTTCAAGCACAAAGAGATCTTTTTCTTTCTATGTCAATCTGAGGCAGACACCGAGTTGTTTGTCCTGGAGGTGAAGGGACTACACCAGCAGCAATAAGTAATGCTTGAAAGTCCTGTGCACGTGGCTCCTGATAATTCAGCTGGGAGGCACTTGTGCTTCCACTCGCTCCTTAGAATGAGTGCCTTACCTGAGAGCCTGCTTCAGGCTTTTTGGTTCTGAGTTCTTGGACGTGATTTCAGAGGAAGGTATTTGTGCCTAAAATGGTCTATGCCAGAAAGAGCTTTTTGGACCAGCAGTGTTTGAGGCATGAAGCTATGAGTGTGCTGCTGCCGCCTCACGTTACGAGTTTTCACTGCCCTCAAAAGAAAGATATCATTCTTAGCTCAACTGTTTGAAAAATTACCTTTATTTCCTTTTGTATCCCCTTCCCAATATCCGTGTTTTCTTCTTCTCAGCGCTTCTCTTCCAGTGACTGACCCATTTTTACCTTGGCTGAAGGCTGAGATTAACTCAGTGTGTGTGGACTGTGCAGGCAGAAGCAGCCTCAAATTCTGTATTTCAATATTAGGGAAATGTCTTAAATGCAATATTCTGGGGAGGGAAGGCAGGCAGGGAAAGGTATGTTGGACTGACTGAGCAACTCCTCAAAAACTCTGTGATACAACTAACCCTGCTGCCAGGGAGGTGAGCACGGAGCTGTTTGTGGGATTCCTCTTTTTGTCACAATGAACCTTGTAGCACGAATCCAGAGATTCAGTGCCAGGGAACGAAAAACAGTGGATTTCGGAAGTTGTTTGCTGGCAGGTTCCTGCTGCAGTTATGCAACTGGTTGACTGTGGTTTTGCACTGTGATCAGAGTCATCTAAAGCTGGTCTGGTGGTTGGTCATGTTTAATTTTTAACTTAATGTGACTTAATTTACGAGCTAGTCATTCGTGCATGCTGCCTTGAATTATTGCAAGTCTTTGTGGCCCAGAGGTTTCAGATATGCTTCAGATAGGTGTTGGTGATCTCTAGGAACAGACCTACCCGGACTTTTCCTTGTCATCAGTGGACAGAACAAATTTGAATCCTGTTTCTTTTGGTTGGATACGTACTGGTTCATTTATTTAACAGGTTGTTTATACTCTCTGCATTTGTCTATTAGGACAGGTATCTGTGATAAAAAAAAAAAAACAACAAACAAACAACTCAGTACTCTATCTTAACTGATTAGTGTGAAGACAAGTGTATCAGGCGTTCTAAAGCAAGTGCATCTCTGGCTTCTAAAACAGTGTTTGCTGTTAAATTATCACTATGAATCTCTGAGTTTGTGCTAATTTATTAGTTAATCTATTTAATCTGTTATAAAGAGATATGTGACCTGGAGTTTTTTGTATTGTTCTTTTATCACCCCTTAAAACTGACATCTTTTCATTCACTCATAAGTCACTGAGCATATCCAGATCATCTGGAGGAACTTAGAAAAAGGTGCAGTGATAGGAGTTTCTTACTCAGATTTCTAGACACTCAGTACAAGTTCTGACTGATAAGAGTGATTGGAAATAACTATATACATTTTACTGCAGTGTCCTTAAATATCCTTAACACTTGAGCAAAGGTCTGTGAGTTTATTTAAAGAATATGAGAGTGTTTGGATTTGATGACCTTTTTCAGTCAGACTCTGGTGGAGCTTCATCATCTCTTTGGAGTGAGATGATTTGACCTTTATCCAGGAGTTTAAAACCTCTGGACTCAAAAGAAAGGTGGAAAAAACAAAACAAAAATTTTCTTTACGATTTACATGCTTCCCTGTGGGACCCAGGTGGGAGTAATCAGCATGGTTATTTACACAAGTAACTTCTTTTGTCTGGTTAGCTTTAACTCACAGTCATCTCTTTTGTTTTTTTAAATTTCCTTCATCTCTATAACCAACATGCTGCATTAATCCTTTCTGTACACACAGTTTCATAATCTGTTGTTGAAAGTATTATCCTTTGCTTTTAGGGCTCAGATGTCAAAAGCATAGCTTGGGATTTTCCCTGTTTCTTTAGATTGTTGTAGTGCTGATTGAAACTGTGATTTTAATTTTTTTTTTCTTCCTTGCATGTAGGATAAATCACTCTTTTCCTTAAGTACTTAAATAGCCTGTCTGAAAACTTTGTAGCCCAACATAATGGTTTTAGCTTTGTAATGAAGAGTTACTTTTAACAGATAAGAAACAAAGGCAGAGCAACTAGGGATGTAGATTCATTATCCCTGTGGGATTTTGCTGCAGCAGCTGCTGATGATTTAACAGTGATCAATTTATAGTTCACAGTAATCCATCAGGTTATGAACCGCAGGGGCTGTGGGCTGGGTGAACTCTGCTGTCAGCCGTGCTTGGGCAGTGGTAACTCCAGCAGAAGGGAGGGAGGAGCCAGCTGATGGCTCTGTGATGAAATCTAGCAGAGATGACAGATCCAGAGCACCGGGGACATACCTGTGCAGCCCTGGGTGCCGAGGCTCTCAGAGCTGCAGGGATAACCCAGCCAGCTGGGCGTGCTGGTGAGTAGCTTACTCCTGGGAGTAGCACCCAGATCAGGCCCCCGCGCTGCTGCTGCAGTGCCACGGCTGTGCCCATTTTCTGTGTGGATTTTGCACCTTCGGTGGCACGGGCGTCTGGTGGGGTCCTGTGGCCGTCGATGGGGTGGCCAGCTTGAAGGGAGGCCACTGCACATCACACCCCTGGGGTGCCTGCCAGTGTAACCAGCTCTGCTCTAGCCAGTCATGAAAGAGTCCTGACCAAGCCCCCAAACTTTGTGCCTTCCGGCTGTCGATACTCCAGAAGTCTTGTACTTGCCTTTCTGCCAGGTTCTCTTTCTGCCTGGAGCCTTGGTAGTAGTTTTCCTGTGATGGTCCTGAAATTTCAATCTCAGTTCCTTTCAGCTGCACTTGTCTGAGAACTGTGCTTCCACAGTACATGCTAAATTGTTTGGAAGGACTGCATATGCCTCAGGATCAAAATGCAACAGGAAACAGCAGCAGCATGTCTAAGTAAACACCTCCATCTCTCTTACACGAGTGTTTAGCAGCTCTGTTGACAGATGTTTCTATAAAATGTTAAATACTGTGCTTTCCAAACCTCCAAAATGTTAGTAATCCAGTGAATAGGGAAACTAGCTGAGGAAAATATGTGAAAGAACAAGAGACCCCTTAAGAATTAGTGGTTCTTCAGAAACAAAAAGTGAAAACAGTCCTGGGAATTAGTATTTCATTGGTAACACTGAGTTTGAAAATTACTTGTTACTGAGATGCAGTGTTTTAGCTCCTTAAAAGTATGGAAGGCAGTAGGGTTTGGTTTAATGCAAATAAGAGGCTTTATGATTGTTGTGAGGTTAATATATCATGAGTTGGTACATGGATTTTTCTGTAAAAAGCCTGATGTGCTTATCTACCAAGTTTCAGAATTGCAAAACCTGAATATAACTTGGTGGCTTGGTGGTGTATGGTGTTTTGGTTTTTTTTTTTTCCCTTCTCCTCATAGATCTCTTGCATCCTCTTAAAATGCTAATTTGTTTTTTTTCTAATAATTTTTATTTTGGTCTGCTAAGGGGAGAAGGGGCTTTACTCTCTGTTTTAAGATTCTCCTTTGTGTTTTCTGTCTCTTCATTCCTTCACCACGCAGTACGCTTCGACTCGAGCTCGGGGTATTGTTTGTTTAGAAAGTTTTGCAGTGACTTTGCTGACTGAGGCACTCATGGACACCTTGTCCTCCACTTCTTGAGTTCTGCTGCCTGCTGTGTGGTGTCAGTGCTGCTACAGCTTCTCTGTGGCTACAAGGGGAATGGGGTGGGCAAACTGGTCCAGGTCACTGTGCTGCTGCCCAAATGTTTGTGCTGCTGCTGCGTCACGAATTGCTAAAGCCATTTTGAGTTGTCCCATCAGTGACTGCATCACCCCTTTAGTTGGGAAGGAAGTAGGAAGGACTTCCCAAGGTCATTCTCAGCAAGTCAAGTTACTGCTGGGATGATAGGTAACAGGGATGGTGACCCAGCATGTGGCTGTGGAGCATTGGCCCTTGCACCAACATCTCCCTGGCCAGCAAAGACAATTAGTGCCTTAATTCTAATCTCTCTAGGTGCTTCTGCAGCCTGTTTTTCTTTCAGATGCTTTAAATGCCAGGCCTGTGATACTGTGAAGTACCATAAAGTAAGATTAGATAAGGAGAAGTAGCAAGTGCCCTGTGAGGGCAAAGCTAGTGGAGGTTGCCTAAATGAAAACTGCCTGGCGACACTGGGTGTGGTGCAGGTTCTGCTCTGTGCAGAGAACAGCATTTAGTAGTTCACTTGAATTGTTGGAATAATAAGAAAAAAATCAATCTTTGTTGTCTGTAATGTAGTTGGGATTAATAGCTAATGAACTTCCAGTATTTTAACACATGCATGAAACTTGCAATGTGTTTATGAGGGAATTTAAAACAAGGGTAAAAGATTTTCCCTGTGGCATCTTTGGAGGAGTAATAAAAGTAAATAAATGCCATAGAAAAAATGACATTTTTATCATCAGAGTTCTCTAAGACTCTGTTCTTGATCAAAGTTTCTCAATCACTTGAAACTCCTTCATCAAATGCCCTTTTTGTGCAGAGGAGATGACTTTCTGCTGTGCTTGGTTAAAAACGTAAGGATTGAAAACTGTGCGTGGTTTGTCTGCAGTGTTTTATACTGTAATGCCAGATAGGAAATAGTCGGGAGGGCTTGTGTGCAGCTGTCAAGTGTCTCAACAAAGAAGAAAGACACAAAACCAAGTCTTAGATGCCTTCACTCTTTAAATGAAAGAATTGAGAATGGTGTGTGGGAGTCTGGTGGGCTTCAGTATTTAGAAGTGGCTACCTTGCCTTTGATGATCACTCTGAGTCATCCCTACTTGGCACGTTCACATTTGTTAAAAGATGTGTTCTGGCGTCTGTGGATTTGAAAGTTTGGATACCTAGGGAAGAGAAGTTGTCTCTCTTGTGTTTGTGACAGTGCTTTCTGTTTCCCTCAGCATTCTAAAGCAGCACTTCAAGAATGTGCTCCAAGGAAAAAAGGATTCACTGTGTGTGGGGAAAAAAGTATTGCTATGAGGCCCAAATCAATGGAGGAGCCAGGGGCATGGACAGTTAAGAAATCCCTTTGTATATCTTTAATAAGGGAATTCTTTAGATTTCAAGCTTATTGTCTTTAAAACAGGATGATTTGGGAACCTTTGATCACATTTTTGGGGATCATTTCCTCCCAAATGATAACTACAATTTTTAAGTCCCTTCTAACCCCCCAGCCTTGGCACAGGTGGGCTTTCGGTGTATCAGAGGATTGCTCATTTGAACAGAATCCTCTTGGATCTGCAGTATGATTGTATCAGGTTAATCTGTTTTCTTCTGTCTCCTGGTTTTGGGATGCTAACTTTCAGGAAGAAGACAGGGTGGATAGATGAGTCTGTGTTTTCACGGAAACAGCAATAGCTAAATAGCTATTTTGTTGGATTCTTCAGTAATTCCTAGGGTTTTTACAAGTTGGCATAAACTGAGTTAACAGTTGTTCTCTATTCTCCACCACTGTGACTCCCCTTATCTCAGCACAGTTAACAGCTGCATAAAACCATGTAGGTGAATGCAGAATTGGATGCTAGAAGTGATACAAGACATCCCACTTGTTCACCTGGACTGACTGCTATTGGTGCTGGTACCTGAGAATTGTCATTTCTGCCAAATCACCACTTAAAAGCTAGAAACTGAACCTGGAAGTGTCTGTGCATTGTGTCCTGGTAGCCAGAGAGGAGGGAGTGGCCAGTGCCGTAGCTGGGAGGTCAAGCTTTACGGAGCTCTAAGCCACAGAATAACATGTTGGTTTTGACTGCCGTGTGGTGCCAGGAGGGTGTCATGCAAGAGTGAATGTAAAAACAGAGGTGGAAAAATTGGGCTTTTGAATTCAGGCGTTGGCTTTGGGGCAGGAGAGGAAATGTGATGCCCTCAGCTTTGGCTCTACAGCAGGAAAAGCATTTTGTGGGTTTTGTATGTGTGTTGGCTTTTTTTTTTTACCATTAGCAATGATTTCTACAGACAAAACAAATGTTTAGATGGATTTCACATGTATGCGAAATTCTCAGCCTTTACATTGCCCTGAAGACACTTAACTGGCTTGGTGTTTCCAGTGTGCTTAGCTGGCTTTGCAGCCTCTGAAGAGATTTGAATTCCGTGTTGCTGTGCTGATAGGACACTATCTCTCAGCCAGGAGTCTCTCTGTGCTCTTTGTATACATGTGCCCATGCTACCCAGATGGTGCTGGATTTGGGTGCCATCCAAAGTAGCACGTTAGGAAGGCCAGGTTATGTGTCATATTTCAGAAGCCAAGAGGAGCTGCCAGTTCTACTCTTTTGGTAACAAACAGTTTGACTTAATTTATTGACCATGTTGTCCACAGTATTCTCAAGCTGATATTTATCTAAGACACTGAAAAGGATAGAAGGTTGATGCTGTACTAGTCCCACCTGTTGCTTTCTCTGTAGCTGATATCTTCATTTACATTTACTGTGGGTCCTGGAAAAATCTGCTGTGCTCTCTGACATGAAATCCTTTCTCGTGTCAGGAGGAGATTTCAAAGATTTGGGTGCCGTTTGACTGTCACTTCTCCTGGAGCACATTATGATCTAGGAGCTGGGAGATGTAGACTCTCCTTCTAGATTTGTCAGAGACCGATGGTTGATTTGGGGCAAGTTGCTTTGTATACTTCACTTCTCATTCTATAAAATAGAGGACAAAATGCTTATTCCCTTTGTGTTGTGCTTCAAGAACTGCCAATGAAAAAGGACTAATAAAAGCCAATTGATGATATTAATAATAAAATTCTGAAAGAACTTTCCCTCACCTTCTTAGCATGCCTTCCCCCCACCCCCGCCCCAGTAGAGGAAGGCTTTCCCTAATGGGATGTGAAAGCCACAAACCTCATCTGTATCAATAACAGAGTAATGTGTGGAGAGAGAGCTGAGGGATGAACTGCTGTTAAGCACACATTAATTAACAGGGCCCTGCACTCCCCAGGTTGCCACCTTCTGTGGGTTGGATGGATGTTTAAGCTGGTCTTTCTGGTTTCCGAAGCCTTTATATTGTCAGGCTGTTTCTGTAAGGTTTGACAAGACATTTGCTTCTGGCACCGTGGCAAAAAGGGTGCTGGTCTCCTGCTTTT
>NW_008628039.1:0-8152 GCF_000691845.1 Merops nubicus | reverse complement strand
CTGCTGAAACCTGAGAGCCAGCACTTACAGTTTTGCTCCATCATGGTGGGTACCCTCTGAAATCCGTATCCTTGACTCGAAAAAATACCTGGCAACTCCCGTGGTTTAAACCCCTTTCTGCTGCAGTCAGCACTTCTGGTCTGATGTGTGAAACTTCTCCTTCTGCCTGTTTATCTGCTTTTTGAAATGTAATATTATTTATATTAAGTTTTAATCTGTGCAGTTTTTTACAATTGTAGGGTACCTGAATTCCTTGACAAGAGCTGCTTTTTACACATAAAAGCAAGTTTATCAAGGGCTACAAGAGAGGCACTGTGGCCCGTTGGGTGCCATGTTTGGGAGCAGGGCTGAGATGCTTGGGGTGGGCAGAGCTGGAGGATTTTAGAGATGCTGGTGGCACTTTGTCGCTTAGCAATAGCCTCCTGAGATGGAGGTGGCAGAGAAGAGCCCTGTCCTGCTCGAGCATCTCTCCTCTCCGCCTCGCCTTGCGTGTCCTGCTCATGTATGGGTCACACCACCTGGGTGCCATGTGCTGTGGGAATAGGTGGGCACCAAGAGTCTCCTGGGTTACCACTGTGATGGGGATTAAAGCTTTATCAATAAACACTAGTTGTGAAATGCTTTTATAGCTCTTTTTCATCTTGAGAATTCTTTGTATGGTAAAACCTTGAGAGAGACGTGCTACAGCTCTTATCTGATTGTATTAGCGCTTTTTAAAGCAATTTTTAATCCAAGCATCTCACATATGGTTGGATTGAGGATTGGTGTCAGAGCCTAGATGAGAATTCAGGATGTGCTTGTTCTTCATTGCTCGTGCTGTTGTAGCAGTGAGAGTTGTTAGGTGGGTGGGTGTGTGTGTGTGTGTGTGCAATATAATTGCCATGTCAGCTTTGCTGTTTCTGGTTATCTACATAAGGAAGCAGATAGCTGGTGGAGATGTCAGCTGTGATGTGGCTTATTAAGAGCTACAAGACAGAAGTAATCACAAGAAACCCTGCTTCCGTGCAAGCTGTTCTCCAGAGTCTCTGGTTGCATCTGTTCTGTCTTAACCCTTCTCACATTGACTGGATTTTTTGGTTCTTGCCAAAGGGTTATGCACATTTGAACAAATAAATACTGTGTACTACATCTTGTATTTCTGGCTCTGTGATGTTTACCATTGACAAGGTGCTAGGAGCAGTAAATGAGAAGCAAAGTTAAGCCCTCAGAGATGTGAGTTGTGACATGTACAAGGGCTCTCCACTGATCTGAGTGGGTTGGCAGTGATGAAAGTTGCGGCTAGGTATCATGTTTAAATTCCCTGTTGCATTTCAAAATAGAGGGCTAGCAACAAAAGGAAAACTTTGCATCAATGCGTGTTTCTTTAGTCCCTGACTGGTAAAGCCTTGTCCCAGACAAGAAGAAAACAGGTCCTACAAACCCGCCAGCCTTTGGTTTCAGCTCTGTGAAGTGCAGATAAAGGCTTCTGGATCTGAAAACCAAGCATTAGGAGAAACTCATAATTTAGTATGGGTTGAAGCAGTGATTGTAAAGAGGCCCAATTTAGCACCACTTGGATGTGGGAAAAAACAAATCCTCTACATAACAGAGAGTGGCAAAGCCAGTGGAAACCTTCACCACTTGCTGGGTTTGGTGAGAGAGCGGGGAGTGATTGATGGCACCGGCTCTGCTGAGGTCCTGCTCTGCGGTGGGTTATTGTCCTGGCTGCTCTGCCTGCCCCAGGCCCTATTTGACATGCTTGGATAAGTGGATCACATCATTTTGATTCTGCACATGTTCTCCTCTCTACAGCGTGCTAATTTTGTTCGCTCTTGGGCTTTAATTGTCTACTGTCCTGATAGTGTTTGCTTGGCTGTTTCTTCCTCAGTGGCAAGTGAGACTAACCAGACAAAAGTAAAGCTCCTCCTTCCTCACAGGAGCATTAACGAATGTGCTGATTTATCTGTTCCTTTTTGTACCACATTGGAAACTGATGTACGCAAGAATTGCTGGTGTCACTTGTCAGTCTCATAAAAGTCTGTCTTCCCATTAGCGCTCTTGCCCTCTTTCTTGCTTTCGGCTTCATCTCCCAGAGGAAACTGGGATGAAATATGGGTTTCCTTTTTAAAAAGAAAATAAACCAAACCTTAAGGGCTTCCTATTGGAATGCATCGGGATTGGACTCCTATCTCTTATCCTTTGAAAATCCCAGCTGGAATGATTTAATGTCAAAGCATGGAATTTCCCAGTGTGAAATTCATTGCTGGCTAAGGAGGCACTGGGGATTAGAGAGACATCACTTTGCCAGGGCAGCGTTGCTGTCACCGCGGGAGATCTCTCTGGCACAAAGGGACATTGCCAGTCTGTCCTGCTTCAAAGCTGAGTCTTGGGGATGAGATTCTTCAATTCCCATTGAGGTTACATGCTGCGTGACTGACAGCTGGATTTGGGCGGAATAAACTGGAGTGGGTAACACTTTGCACTGCCTGGGAATAGAGAGAAAAAGTGAGAGGCAGGAGTAAAATATAAATTGTGGAATTTCTTACTTGGCGATGGGGTAGTTTGCTTGTGCACCTCCAAAATTTCCCAGAGACCACTTCGCAGTTGGGTGGGTTTGCTCATTTGGTTGCATGATAAAAGGGCCAGATCAAATGATTACACTGATTTCTTCTGGTCCAAAATGAAAATCAAATAAGATGAAAATCTGTAGTATGGAAGCCTGATGTCTTGCAAAGCTCTAGGTTACATAACAACACTGTCCTTAGGAGAAATCTCTTAAGCTTTGGAGGGTGTCTTCCCAGTTTCAAACAGGTTGTATGAAGAAAAACGGGTGCATATTCAGACAGTACACTGGGTAAACCACTAAACGGTTTGATTTTATTCTTCCTCTGATCAAAGATGATTATTTTAAGTAGGCATCAATGTCTGTATGTTGAAGATCTATAAAGCACTTAAGCAAAATTTGAGCTGATAGCTGTATGTGCACCGACTGGTGTGATGTTAACAAGGTGCAGCTTTGTTGGAGACTCATAAATCAGCAGTGGTTTAGATGATGGAGAGAGAGAGAGAGGAGCAACTCTGCTACATTAAAAGAATAACCTTGCTGGCCTCTTTTTCTAAACTGTTGATCTCTTTATAAAAGAGGATTTGCCCTGCTGTTCTAATAAGAGTTGTAAAATAATATATGTGTAATTAGAATTTAATAATGATTTGTGTGTCTGGATCTACAGCATAAGCTGGTTCAAGTGATTGTGTAACCTTTGCATTGTGTTCATTATCTAATGTTGAAATAACAGCTGGAAGTTGAGAGACTGACACGCAGTTTTAAAATTACAGAGCTTGAAATTGCTGCTGTCTGTAAACATACAAAAATCTATTAATGACCTTTGAGCTGTCTGACTGAATTTTTTTTTGTAACATAGAATACATCAAAATTGCCTGCCGCTGTAGTGTGAGCTTCCCCTTTCCCAACGATTGCCCGGGATACAAATGTATGCTTTGTTCCTGACGGAGGTATCAGAATGTTGGAACTGTTGTGGGAAGCCCCGAGGGTCCGTGGAAGCCTTTGGCTGCTGGTTGTTTGCTCTACAGAAGCAGTTGTTGTGTGCGAGGCCGTGGCTGCTGGCGTTTTCGCGCCGGGCGGTGCGGCTCTCAGCAGCCTGCCTGAGGAGGAGCGAGGGCGAGGAGGCTGTCGCAGATGCACTGTCCTGGACTTTCATTAGAGCGTGGGACATAGAGAGATTTAGAAAGGCATTTCTCTGCTGCTGCAAGTCACTGCACCCAGAGTTTTCCCCTTAGGTTGAAGTAATATGCTATGGGCAGCTGTTTCTGAGATGGCTGAGAAATATTCTACATATTTCTTGTTGTTGGATCATTTATATTTCTTCTCATTTGTTTCTTAGCCAAAAGAAACTACCAGAGGACTAATTATTTAATACACATTCTAGACCTCATGACAGCTGAACTGAAAATTGTTGCCTACCACTGAGGGCAACTGCAGAGCTGGTAAAGAAAAAATACCTCTAGTGTCATAGTTTTTAAACGTAAATTAATTTGTCATGCAGCTCAAGGGATCAGAATATGGCTGTTTTTCTTCTGCAGGCTCTCAACCCTACAGTAGGGTTGGCAGAAGTGACTTTGCAAGCGTTCATCTCCTTCAGTGCAGTGTTTGTTGGCTTTGTGCAAGCTGTGTCAAGCTGCAGTTGAAGCTGAGCTTGCTGACTGCTGTGCTGGTGCTGAAGAACGTTCATACCTCTGTTCTGCAGCATCTTTGGGAATGGCACCCTTCCCAGGAAGGTGGTAATAAAGAGTGTAGTTTGGAGGCAGAGTCTCAAAATGTCTTCAGCTACTTGTAGAGTGAATGTGCTTGAGGCTGTCACCATGTGGGAAGATGTCTGGAGCTTCCATTCGGTAGGTGCTACTGCCTTACGAGCAGTACATTCCTCATGGCTAGTTTTTAAAGCATGTACCATAAAATGACTGGAGATAATATGTGGTTGAGGCAGGAATCCTAGAAAATAAATTAAAATTTGTATTTGTATTTAGTGGGTGGAAGCTTTAAATTACTTCAGAAATCAGGCTTGAGATTCTTGAACTTATGTCTAAGCTACACAAGGTTATAGCTGTATCTTCTGAGTCTCAGGTGTGGAGATGTTCACATGTGAGTCAACGCAACCGTAATGTGGTTGTTACATACTTTGCACTATGAGGATAAAATTTGAAATGCAGAAGTATGGATGGAGGAGACTGATTTAGATCCCTGCCTTTGGTAAATGAGCCATATGCCCAGTCCATCTGCCCAGCCTCAGGTTGGCTCAGCTCTGTTTCCAGAACCCAGCGCATGGAAGCATGACACCCCCCTCTCCACAGAGGTTGAAACAGTTGTGTCTTCTCCTTCTGTTATTATTTTGTAGGCTGGAGGCATCTTTTACTCGACAGTGCCTTCCTGTTCTGACTAGTTCTGCTGAAAGTTGGTAATGGTGAATGTATCCAGCTGCCATACCAGTTTGTGCTGGAAGGACCCACATGTGTTTTCCTTTGGCAGTGTGGGGCCAGCTGGTGCAGCTGGAGACTGAGGGTTGTGTTACCTTCCTGGCAAGATTGGAACTGAGTGATGAAACAGCCACATCTGGCTTCAAGGAAGGAGCTGCTTCTTCAGGTCCTCATTCTGTCATTCGATGGGAGCTGTTTGAATTGAATGTGAATGCCTGTTTAAGTAATCTGGGGAGAAGGGGAATTAGTTCAGATTAAGTGTTTAAAGGCTGCTCTGTAAACAAGCTTCTGATTGTTGCCCATCAGCAGCATGGGCCCAGCAGTGTCATTCGGTATGGGCACACTTGAGGGATGCCTTCCCAAAACACTGGACCTGGAGTGTGTGCCTGATTGTGCCACTTAATTGCTGGATATCTTTGGAAATGATTGATTGATGTCACCCAGATGACGTTCTCTAAAACAGAGGTGTCAGGCATGGTCTGTCACTTGTGCAATGCTGGGCAGGGTGAGGGCAGCATGGGTGGGGTGCTGCCATCCTCCCTGCTCCCGAGCCGAGGGGGGGCTGCAGAAGCCCCCCGCTCTGCGGTGGGCGCTGGTACCCAGGCGGGCGGCGATGCCACTCGGGTAGCCTGAAGTCAGTGCTGTTAGATAAGCACGAGCTCCTGTCCAGCTCCCTCACACACCACACAGGGCGGGCTCAGCCCCTGCTGAAGCAGCCAGCCCAGGCGCTTTCCCTGCGCTGAGAGCGGGGCAGGTTGGCCCCGCGGCGCACGGGCAGCGGCAGCTTCCAGCACTCCCGCAGCCCCTAAAAGCCGGGCAGGCTGGGCTTGCAGCACGCCTCATTTCATCTACCTGAAAATGGTGCCCCAGCTTCCCTTCAATCATTTAAGCTCCCTTGCTCTCTGACACACTTTCCGCTGACAGTAATTCTGTGAGCGCTCGTCGGGCATTTACTGCCATCACTAGAGGAAATACTGATGGCTTAAAATGGGATCATTTCCTCTCTGATGGACAGCAAGCACCTGTGGGAGTTTTAATAGCTGTGCAATGTGTCTGTTAGTAGGTAGGGAGGAAGACGGGTGCAGTTCTCCGCATGAGGTGCCCACAGGCTCTGAAGAGGACATGGGAGGTGAGGGAGAAAGCCATGGCTTAAACCAGGAGGTGCTGTGCAGCCACTTCCCCAATGGGTGATGGTGGGGAGGGGTGTATACCAAAACCACAGACAACCATATGCTCATGTTCATGCAGATTTCCTTGACCTCTTACTAAGGAGAGGGTATTTGCATTATATATTCTTACTTTTATTGTCCCCTGAATTGCTGTTGAACATTCTGTTTTCAGGTACTTGATACTACTGTGGAAGGAGAGGCCAGGAAAGTAATAGTACCAGCTGCCTTCTCCCCAGCGTTTAAAAAACAATTACTGCTCAGCACTTTATTCAGTTTTCTTTCTGTGAGCAAAAAGAGCAATCAAAGCCTTGTAAAATCATTGTGGATTGAAATGCATTTGAAGGTAGAGTGATACTGACCTTTGCTTTTGTTAGTTTTGGCTGCATTGTGTTGAGGTGACGTTTGTCCAAGGTGTCTCTACATGGTACTGTGTCTTCAGGGTCCCTAGCAGCAAAGGTCTTTATTCTTGGGAGACATAACAAGTGGGCTTTTTAGCAGAGTACTGTCAGCTTGCACTTCAGCTCTTCACAGGTGAGAGGAACGCAGCCTCTGGTAATAAATTTGACTGTTTCAATTACAGCGAGTTTCTGGGTTCATTCACTTTTATTTTTAAGTTAAATGATGTATCATAAACCTGGAAACCAGTGGCAGCTTCAAACGTCTTAACATTTCCCAAGCTGCCTTGTCAAAAAAGTCATCTTTTTCTTGAGCTGAACGTGTGACAGGGTCAGAGCAAACGTGATGCGTTTTAAAAAGCAAGATCCAAACTCATCTGGAATATGTCAGCTATGAAAGGAGAATTGCAGTCTTAAGGTTAAACAAGCAAGGATTTCATTTGCAATCATTTTAATTGATATTGATTGCATTGCTTCAATGTGAGGTCAAAGCAAGAGAATGACTTCAAGTCTAGAATTTTTGCCTTTTAAAAAAGCTTTAGTGGCTTTGGCTGAAAGGCTTGCGGCTTGAGTTACATTTTTCGTGAAGTTCACAGTGGGGAAGAGGAGAAGGTGGGAAAGTCAAACACGAGTGTGCGTTAGGTTACAGGGAAACTGAGAACTTCCCCATCCAGGGAAATGGCAGCCTGCTGGCTGAAGGTGCCAGCCAACTGCCTCCCAGAGTGCCCTGAGCTTGGGGGTAGCAAAGCCAGGCTGGGCTGCTGCCAGATGGGACATCCAGTGAGGAGCCGTGGGCCAGTCCTCACTGGCGGCTCCTTCCCCTCCACTGCCCTCGCTGCGTGCTGCTCTTACCCACAGCTCTCCAGAGCAGAGCTCCCAAACGTTGTCTCCTCTCCCACCAGTCAAGTGTGCTTCTCATTTTTAAGATCCCCACTTGCATTTACTGCCTGTTAGCCATGTGGAGTTCAAATTCAGTCCCCTTGGAGTGGTCCTACCTGAGAGCCTCCAGTGCAGTTATCTCTTATTCCATTCTTTTTTTTCTCTCATTATTCACCTCATTTCATTTGCCTTTTGGCTACTCTTGTGCTGGCGCCCATTCTTGCTGTGGTTTCTCTCTCTAGGAGCCCATCCTGCCTTAAAGTTGATTTCTTTCATGTATGTTTCTCATGTATATCTCAAATATTATCTTTCCATTTGAATTATTGTCTCCTGTGTCACCTTTATGCAACTAAATAGACAGTAGGTTTCTCTTAGTAGTGATCCTGTCTGTTTTTGTCATGTGCTTTGTCTATTTAGAAGGCAACAGAACATTGTCAGAATTTGTTTCTATTTTGCTGTTCTATAAACTGGGTATCAGGTCAATAGGAATATTTTAAAAGTAACCTAATTAAAAATAAATCTGTTTAAGTTCCTCTCTGAGCCGGGATCTCTCCCTGTACTATTAAACACATTTGACAACCTTACTGCTAATTGCGTGTTAAAGTTGATGTAAGGATAGATGGTGCTTAGATCCTCGGGGGCTTTTCCATTGCAGTTTTGCTGAGATAAGCTAGAGGCAGAAAGAGGGACAAGCAGGGTCAGCTTTAGAGACAGTAGTGTCGTTTTTGTTGTGGGTTT
>NW_008628038.1:0-203 GCF_000691845.1 Merops nubicus | reverse complement strand
CTCCAGCCAGCCCCAGCAGAAAGCACCCAAGATGCCCTGTCCCTCACATGCTGCACAGGACCAGCCCTGCTCTGCAGCACCTCCTCCTCCCCAACAGACACAGATAAGACAGGCTCTCTGCTCTTCTAGCTTTAGCAGATCCCTCCATCAAGTTCATCTGCTTTCTCCTGATCCCGGAGACTTACCCTGTCCAGCTCTGCAAA